>NC_091309.1:25924956-25944956 GCF_038502225.1 Cherax quadricarinatus
TGGTTCTACCCTACCCTCCTCCTCCTAACCTCCCGGTTCCTACCCTCCTCCCTCCTTCCCCGGTTCTCTACCCTCCTCCTCCTTCCCCTTGGTTCTACCCTCCCTCCCTCCTTACCCCTTCCCCGGTTCTACCCTCCTCCCTCCTTCTCCCGGATCTACCCTCCCTCCCTCCTTCTCCCGGATCTACCCTCCTCCCTCCTTCCCCTTCCCCCGGTTCTACCCTCCTCCCTCCCTCCTTCTCCCGGATCTACCCTCCTCCCTCCTTCCCGGTTCCCTTCTACCCTCCCTCCCTCCTTCCCCCGGTTCTACCTCCCTCCTCCTCCTTCCCCGGTTCTACCCTCCCTCCCTCCTTCCCCTTCCCCCGGTTCTCACCCTCCCTCCTCCTTCCCCTTCCCCGGCTTCTACCCTCCTCCCTCCTTCCCCCGGTTCTACCCTCCTCCCTCCTAACCCCGGTTCTACCCTCCTCCTCCTTCCCCCGGTTCCCTTCACCCTCCCCTCCTCCCTTCCTTACCCCGGTTCTACCCTCCTCCCTCCTTCCTCCCGGATCTACCCTCCCTCCCCTCCTTCCCCGGTTCTCCTCCCTCCCTCCCTCCCTCCTTCCCCGGTTCTACCTCCCTCCCTCCCTCCTTCCCCGGTTCTCCCACCTCCTCCCTCCTTCCCCCTTCCCCGGTTCTACCCTCCCTCCTCCTCCCTTCCCCTTGGCTTCTCCACCCTCCCTCCCCTCCTTCTCCCTGGATCTACCCTCCTCCCTCCCCTTCCCCTCCCCGGTTCTACCCTCCCTCCCTCCTTCCCCTCTTCCCCCGGTTCTACCCTCCTCCCTCCTCCCTTCCCCGGTTCTACCTCCTCCCTCCTTCCCCGGCTTCCCACTCCCTCCCTCCTCCTTCTCCCGGATCTACCTCCTCCCTCCTTCCCCGGTTCTACCCTCCTCCCTCCCTCCTTCCCCCGGTTCCCTCCCACCCTCCCTCCCTCCTTCCCCCGGTTCTACCCTCCCTCCTTCCCCGGTTCTACCCTCCCTCCCTCCTTCCTCCCGGATCTACCCTCCCTCCCTCCTTCCCCCTTCCCCCGGTTCTACCCTCCCTCCCTCCTCCCTTCCCCGGTTCTCCTCCCTCCCTCCCTCCTTCCCCGGTTCCCTACCCTCCCTCCCTCCTTCCCTTCCCCGGTTCTACCCTCCCTCCTCCTTCCCCGGTTCTCCTCTCCTCCCTCCTTCCTTCCTCCCGGATCTAACCCTCCTCCCTCCTTCCCTCCCCGGTTCTACCCTCCTCCCTCCTTCCCCGGTTCTACCCTCCTCCCTCCCCTCCCTTCCCCTCGTTCCCCTTCTACCCTCCTCCCTCCTCCTTCCCCGGTTCTACCCTCCTCCCTCCTTCCCTTGGTTCTACCCTCCTCCTTCTCCCGGATCTACCCTCCTCCCTCCTTCCCCGGTTCTACCCTCCCTCCCTCCTTCCCCGGTTCTACCCTCCCTCCCTCCTTCCCCCGGCTCTACCCTCCTCCCTCCTTCCCTTTCCCCGGTTCTACCCTCCCTCCCTCCTTCTCCCTCCCGGATCTACCCTCCCCTCCTCCTTCCCCGGTTCTACCCTCCTCCCTCCTCCTCCTTCCCCGGTTCTACCCTCCTCCCTCCCTCCCCTTCCCCCGGTTCTACTCCCTCCTCCTCCTTCCCCTCGGTCTCTACCCTCCCTCCCTCCTTCCCCCAGTTCTACCCTCCCTCCTCCCCCGGTTCCCGGTTCCCTACCCTCCCTCCCTCCCCTCCCAGATCTACCCTCCCTCCCCCGGTTCTACCCTCCTCCCTCCCTCCCTCCTTCCCCGGTTCCCCTACCCTCCTCCCTCCTTCCCCTTCCCTTCTACTCTCCCCTCCCTCCTTCCCTTCCCTTACCCTCCCTCCCTCCTTCCTTCCCGGATCTACCCTCCTCCCTCCTTCCCTGGTTCTACCCTCCCTCCCTCCTTCCCCCGGTTCTACCCTCCCTCCCTCCTTCCCCCGGTTCTACCCTCCCTCCCTCCTTCCCCCGGTTCTACCCTCCCGCCCTCCGTCCCCCGGTTCTACCCTCCCTCCCTCCTTCCCCCGGTTCTACCCTCCCTCCCGCCTTCCCCCGGTTCTACCCTCCCTCCCTCCTTCCCCCGGTTCTACCCTCCCTCCCTCCTTCCCCCGGTTCTACCATCCCTCCCTCCTTCCCCCGGTTCTACCCTCCCTCCCTCCTTCTCCCAGATCTACCCTCCCTCCCTCCTTCTCCCCGGTTCTACCCTCCCTCCCTCCTTCCCCCGGTTCTACCCTCCCTCCCTCCTTCCCCCGGTTCTACCCTCCCTCCCTCCTCCCAGATCTACCCTCCCTCCCTCCTTCCCCCGGTTCTACCCTCCCTCCCTCCTTCCCCCGGTTCTACCCTCCCTCCCTCCTTCCCCCGGTTCTACCCTCCCTCCCTCCTTCCCCCGGTTCTACCCTCCCTCCCTCCTTCTCCCGGATCTACCCTACCTCCCTCCTTCCCCCCGTTCTACCCTCCCTCCCTCCTTCCCCCGGTTCTACCCTCCCTCCCTCCTTCACCCGGATCTACCCTACCACCCTCCTTCCCCCGGTTCTACCCTCCCTCCCTCCTTCCCCCGGTTCTACCCTCCCTCCCTCCTTCCCCCGGTTCTACCCTCCCTCCCTCCTTCTCCCGGATCTACCCTCCCTCCCTCCTTCCCCCGGTTCTACCCTCCCTCCCTCCTTCCCCCGGTTCTACCCTCCCTCCCTCCTTCCCCCGGTTCTACCCTCCCTCCCTCCTTCCCCCGGTTCTACCCTCCCTCCCTCCTTCCCCCGGTTCTACCCTCCCTCCCTCCTTCCCCCGGTTCTACCCTCCCTCCCTCCTTCCCCCGGTTCTACCCTCCCTCCCTCCTTCCCCCGGTTCTACCCTCCCTCCCTCCTTCCCCCGGTTCTACCCTCCCTCCTTCCCCCGGTTCTACCCTCCCTCCTTCCCCCGGTTCTACCCTCCCTCCTTCCCCCGGTTCTACCCTCCCTCCTTCCCCCGGTTCTACCCTCCCTCCTTCCCCCGGTTCTACCCTCCCTCCTTCCCCCGGTTCTACCCTCCCTCCTTCCCCCGGTTCTACCCTCCCTCCTTCCCCCGGTTCTACCCTTCCTCCCTCCTTCCCGAAAGAAATAATCTGGTCAGAAATTATTAAAAAACAGTAACTGTTGGACTAAGACACAAGTTACCATCATCATTATTAACATTATTATTATTTAAGTATCATCATTGTTACTACACTTATTATTTACTTCATAATTATAAGATTTCATCGTTTTTATTATTCCCAGCAACTTTCTTATATACATAACTATATTTTCCCCATCCTCCTTCCTGGTATTCTACCTCCATTTCGCTGCCATGGTCTCTTATTCTTCCTTTTCTCTTCCTTCTTACTCTCTGTGCTGTAATGCTTGTCTAAGTCTAATTAGTAGACACAATCTCCGCTACTCTACAATCATGTATTCCTCTATCTCCTCTTTCTTATGCGATTCCTCTCTCTCTCTTTCTCTCTCTCGCTCTCTAATAGCACCGCAAAACCATTCTGTTCCTACCACCCTCATCATTACTGTCATTATTACGATCACTATCATCATCCCTCTCCTCATTACCACCACCATCGTCATTACCACTATCATTGTCATTATTACTACCATCATCGTCACTAAAATCCTCATCACTGCCAGAATCACCACCACCATTTCATCGAACGTTCATCCATCAAACCTTCATCCATGTATAAAACCTTCATACATCCAACCCTCATCCATCCATCCTTCCTCCATCCCTCATCTATCCAACCTTCATCCACGTCTCATCCATCGGAGGAAGCCATTAGGACAGCGTTCAATCACCACCGACTGTTCAACTCCACCGGTTTCAATTTCCTAAAGCCCTGGCAGAATCGAAGTCAATCCTCCACAAGATCAACGGTGTAGACTCGACCCTCCGGCAACACGCACGAAAGACATCCAGTTCCTTCTGGCTTCCAAAGATCCCGCAGTAAACTATCTCAGTCAGGGTAAACTCTTGTAGCAGCTCAAAACTACCTCAGTCAGGGTAAACTCTTGTAGCAGTTCAAAACTACCTCAGTCAGGGTAAACTCTTGTAGCAGCTCAAAACTACCTCAGTCAGGGTAAGCCCTTGTAGCAGCTCAAAACTACCTCAGTCAGGGTAAACTCTTGTAGCAGCTCAAAACTACCTCAGTCAGGGTAAACTCTTGTAGCAGCTCAAAACTACCTCAGTCAGGGTAAACTCTTGTAGCAGCTCAAAACTACCTCAGTCAGGGTAAGCCCTTGTAGCAGCTCAAAACTACCTCAGTCAGGGTAAACTCTTGTAGCAGCTCAAAACTACCTCAGTCAGGGTAAACTCTTGTAGCAGCTCAAAACTACCTCAGTCAGGGTAAACTCTTGTAGCAGCTCAAAACTACCTCAGTCAGGGTAAACTCTTGTAGCAGCTCAAAACTACCTCAGTCAGGGTAAACTCTTGTAGCAGCTCAAAACTACCTCAGTCAGGGTAAACTCTTGTAGCAGTTCAAAACTACCTCAGTCAGGGTAAACTCTTGTAGCAGCTCAAAACTACCTCAGTCAGGGTAAGCCCTTGTAGCAGCTCAAAACTACCTCAGTCAGGGTAAACTCTTGTAGCAGCTCAAAACTACCTCAGTCAGGGTAAACTCTTGTAGCAGCTCAAAACTACCTCAGTCAGGGTAAACTCTTGTAGCAGCTCAAAACTACCTCAGTCAGGGTAAGCCCTTGTAGCAGCTCAAAACTACCTCAGTCAGGGTAAACTCTTGTAGCAGCTCAAAACTACCTCAGTCAGGGTAAACTCTTGTAGCAGCTCAAAACTACCTCAGTCAGGGTAAGCCCTTGTAGGAGCTGAAAACGGCAAAAAAATAAAAAAATGAATGAAGAGAGGGGAAAAATGGTGTTGGGCAAAAGAAGACATGTGCAGCTATATACATTTACTACGACAACGTTTCGCTCACCAGAGTTTTGTCAAGCCGCTACAAACAATACATGGACACAGGATAAAGGAATATATGGCTGAAGCAGTAGTAGTGATAGTTGTCGTAGTAGAAATAGCAGCAGTAGTATAGTAGTAGTAATACTTGTAGTAGCAGTAGTGGTGGTAGTAGTAGTAGTAATAATGGTATTAAGAATAGCAGTAGTTGTAGGAGTAATAGTAGCAGTAGTAGTAATAGTAGTAGTAGTAATAGTAATAGTAGTAGTAGTAATAGTAGTAGTAATAGTAGTAGCAGTAGTAGTAGTAATAATGATGTTAAGAATAGCAGTAGTTGTAGGAATAATAGTAGTAGTAATAGTTGTAGTAGTAGTAGTAATAGTAGTAATAGCAGTAGTAATAGTAATAGTACTAGTAATAGTAATAATACTACTAGTAGTATTAGTGGTAGTAGTAATAATAATAGTAAGAATAGCAGTAGTAGTAGTAATACTATTAGCAGCAGCAATGGTAGCAGAGGTACCTTTAAGTTGCCATGTGATGGCAGAGTTTATTGTTGTAAAGACAAGTCTTGTTAATACCTCAGAGATAACCAGGCTGCCTGTATCCTGCTGAACAGTGTCGAGGCATCTTCGTCTGCCGAAATCTGGTTCTTCAAATCACTAGGCGGGCTGCACTGAATCTCATCATATGGTTGGTGAGGTTCCGGTGTTGTACATAAAGGTAGTTTAATCTTTTCCGTCAGGACGGTGCTGATGGGAGGGCCCATGGCAATGCCGTATGTTTGTAGAGTCTTCCATTGGAGCTGGTTAAACTCTGCATTAACTTTAGCTGTTTCTCTTTCAACAACAGGCTCTGCACACACACACACACACACACACACACACACACAGGATGTTCCAGAGAGGGGACACAGAAACAAGGAGTTCAAGATGAGTTAAAAGGATGTTAGGAAGTATTTCTTCAGTCATAGAGCAGTCAGGAAGTGGAATAGCCTAGCAAGTGAGGTAATGGAGGCAGGAACCATACATAGCTTTAAGATGAGATATGATAAAGCTCATGGAGCAGGGAGAGAGAGGACCTAGTAGCCAGGGCCGGATTAAGAAGTCTCCGGGCCCTAGGCTATTCAGATTGGCGGGGCCCCTTTGAGTTATGGGTAAGCGAAGCGACCGCTTCCAGCTTGGGGGTGGAGGGGGGGGGGTCGGTGTGAGCCTGTTTGTGGTCTAATTAAATACATTCTGGCTATTTAGATTAAATTTAATAGGGAAAGTACATCAAGACAACCAAAACCATTTACCAACAGCCATTATAACTATCTTGTCAAATCATGCATTTTAAAGAGAATAAACTCAAGACAGCATAGTATTACTAGATTAGGCTATTAAAGTAGTGACATCATGTACCTACTATATTCAGCATAACCACTACAGCACTATTATTCCCTTTATAAATCATTGACCATTATTGTTATCATTGCATCATGCATAAGACTATCAAATCATATAAACTCAAGAAAGTAAAGAATTGTTTATATTCACAGGCACTTCTTAAATAAACTTTTTTCTGGATTTCATATTGGCAAAATCATCAATTATATTCTGAAAATCAATATTTCTTGTTAGATCAGACTCAATGGTCAACAAGGCTAGGTTACACAATTTGTCTTGGCTCATTGTTGAACGGAGCTGGTTTTTCACTCTTTTCAAAACAGAAAATGAACGTTCTCTTTCACAGTTAGTAGCTGGAAGTGTTAGGTAAAGGCGATACACTATGTCAACATTAGGGAAGGTTTCTGAGATACCTGAATTTCTTAAATGTTTCAAAGCAGCTGAGGGCGCACATTTTTCAGGTGGAGCTTTAATCTGATTCAGAAAAATGAACTATTTCTTCAACAAATGTGTCCTGAACATCTGCTGAAAGGTGTTGTTGCAACTTTAATGCAGCTTCTCTCAATTCTGCATCTGGCATAGTAGTAATTTTGAACAGAAATCCAAACTTGTCATTGAGATTCTGTTAGATTTCTTTTCTTTTCACCAATTCTGTAATCAGTGAATCCAGAATGACGAAGTATGTAGCTGTCTTACATTTCTGCCTTGGTAGCAACACAATTTCATTGTCTGGCTCTTCAAAATTGCGTTTCCTCTTCCTTGACCGCTGATGATCAGCCCGGTAACTGTAGTCTTTCACCAGCAGTTTAGCTTTCTCTTCAAACATTTCAAAAGCTTCATCATTGCGAAGTGAGCTTACAAATTCCACTAAGCCTGCATAGAGGTTAGCACAAGTAGCCATTTCAATTTAAATTTTCTGAAGTGTCTTGTTCGTGGCATTTAACCGTTCCAGTACACAGTCCCAAAGCACACAGAGTAAGGCCAATTCAAAATCTTCCAATTTTGATGCTAAGCTGGCTGCTTCGCTTCTTGTAGTTGCTGTCTGGTCTTCATCCTCTGCTATTTGGATCAAAGCAGAACGTATTTCAGCAAAGCTGTCTTTCAAAGCATGCGTTGCATCATGCTGCGCTGACCACCTTGTTGTTGATAATGATTTGATGACATCTCCATGAATGGTTGACTTGAGTATACTCCACCGATGCGTTGAAGCAGAGAAAAAATTAAAGAGTGCTTGTAAAAGTCCAAAAAATGAAACTGCAGCGACACAACACTCCGCAGCACATGACCCAACAAGATTAAGAGAATGTGCTGAGCAGGGCACATATTCAGCAAGTGGGTTGATTTGCTTGATATGGGCTTGCAATCCATTATATTTACCCGACATGTTACTTGCCTTGTCGTAGCTCTGGCCACGGCAATCCATAATAGAGAGATCATGTTCAAGCAGAGTATCCAGTACTACATTCATCATTGTTTCTCCATCATGGCCTGAAAGAGGAATGAATTTTATAAAGTGCTCTACAGGCTTACCACTGGAGTCGACAAAGCGAACAATGAATGTCAATTGATCTGTATGTGAAATATCTGGTGTTGAATCTACACTTATTGCAAAGTATTTTGCAGTTTTCACAGCTGCTATGATGTTATTGAGGACCTTCTTAGTCATCAGTTCAATAAATTCATTGCATATAGTAGATGACATGTAAGATACAGTGCCTCTTCCTGCATTCCCAAGGCATGACACATGATTTGCTAAGAATGGATCGAATTGTGCTAACAGTTCTATGATCCCTAGGAAATTGCCATTGTTTTCCGAGCCAAAAACCTCATTTTCTCCACGGAAAGCAAGTCTTCTTAGAGCTAAGAATTTTACAACAGCAACAACTCTTTCTAGAACTTTTCTCCAATAAGTGCGCTCTTTTTCAGTTTGATTTTCCAAATGAGAATCCAATAAGCCTTTTTTCTGTGCACGAAATACACTGGCTAAAATGCAGCTCCTGTGAGTGGTGCTGTTTTCATATTCCTCGAAACGCTTGGAATTTTTCCAGTCATTGAACCCCTGTGTGAAGGTATTTTCTTTGGTAGAAAATAGCTTGCATGCTGAACAGTACACTTTTCCTGAGCTTTCAGAGTATACCATCCATGATCTTTTCACAGTTTCTGAATTTGCAAGCTTCCTATAAAACATAGATGACTTTAAACAACGACGACTTCCATCATCATAAATCCTTGCTGATTTCTTAAAGTCAATGCTCAGAGTTTGACTGAAGTTTTCTGCAATGAAAGCATTACGTAGAGAATCTGGGATTACATTTGGCCATGAGGCAGGATCTTTTAAGACAAATCCTGTGGATGAAATGTCCGTTGAGACATTGAGAGGAGACACAAAAGAAGTAGATGCTGGCTGAGAAATACTGGAGGGAGGGCTTCCTGTATGATCTGACGTATCTGCAGATTCAACTGTACTGGTAACATCAGAAACTGTTTTCGTGAGCATGTCTGTGATCTTTCTGTAGCTTCCTACATCTTTCTTTTTCTGTTCTTCTTCTTGAATTTTCTTCTTTCTTTTCTGTGACCCACTCGCATAAGAACGTCCAACATCACGTTCACGAGATGCCATAATGAGGATGTATCACTCTCTGTAATCATGCAAATACAAATTTTTCATCATTTAAAAATTCAAAACGTTACCAGAAAGGAGTCATATACAGAACTTTTACCATAGATTAGGTTAGTGATTTGGGCTACGAATATTTTACTAATTCATCCTCCTTGATCTCCAATTTACTTAAACAGAAATCATACTGAGTCCAAGAACAATGCACAATGGTATTTATATTACCATTTTCAAAACTAAACTAATCATTATGTTTTGCATGATATATGGCCTACCACCATAGATAAGGACATGAGAATTAAAGAATGCAGGGACAATTTTCAGTTTCACCCAACCAACAATTTTCTGATGTGGCTTATGTGTTTCTGGGGAAATATGTAGTAAATTAATTGATGTTCTACATCACTTCCGTCGCAACTTGAAAACTAAGCATTTGCGACGGAAGTGATGTAGAACATCAATCAATTGAGATCTGTTATTGAAATGATAAAGACTTAAAGACAGGACAAAATGCTTTTAAAACCTACAAACGGAAGTCAGTTTACGTTTTTAGGTTTTTCTTTATAGTATTTTTACCAAAAATGCGTCTTTACTGGTCCATGCGTCTTTACTGGTCAAGTAACCCTATCAGGTACCTCCCTTAACATTTAGAGGCGAAAACAAACATTTATCCATACACATCAATGTCTATCAACAACACTTCAGTTAATTTGTCACAGTACAAGTCTAGATAACGTGTAATTACTACAGAAAATTGGAGAGGAATCTCCCATACTCGCCCATTAGCGGGAAAACACAGCTGTTCTGATGTAAACAAAGGCGTGTTGAGTGTTGCCATCTATGGTTAGGTTTATTTATTTTTATTTTATTTTATTTCATTATTTATTTTTGTTTTGATTAATTTTTAAAAATCAATTTTACTCTCCAAACACTTGAACTTTTTAGGTAGGGACCCCTTTGCACTTGCACCATGTGCGCAGTCTTGGATGAGCCCCTTAACCCCTTGGACCGCGGGGCCCCCAAATGCGCGGGGCCCTAGGCAAATGCCTAGTTTGCCTATGCGGCAATCCGGCCCTGTTAGTAGCACTCAGTGAAGAGGCAGGGCCAAGAGCCAAGTATCGACCCCTGCAACCACAATTAGGTGAGTGCGCCCATATGCTGCAGCATATGGGCGCCTGGCAAACCTGAGAATAGCGTTCCGATACCTCAGTAAGGAATCGTTCAAGACTCTGTGCACCGTGTACGTCAGGCCCATACTGGAGTATGCAGCATCAGTTTAGAACCCACACCTGTTAAAGTACATCAAGAAATTAGAGAAAGTGCAAAAGTTTGCAACAAGACTAGTTCCAGAGCTTAGGGGAATATCCTACTAAGAAAGGTTAAGGGAAATCGGCCTGACGACGCTGGAGGACAGGAGGGTTACCTGGAGAGAGTTCCGGGGGTCAACGCCCCCGCGGCCCGGTCTGTGACCAGGCCTCCTGGTGGATCAGAGCCTGATCAACCAGGCTGTTACTGCTGGCTGCACGCAATCCAACGTAAGAGCCACAGCCCGGCTGGTCAGGTACCGACTTTAGGTGCTTGTCCAGTGCCAGCTTGAAGACTGTCAGAGGTTGGGGACATGATAATGACATACCAAATACTGCGAGGAATTGACAAGGTGGACAGAGACAGGATGTTCCAGAGACGGGACACAGAAACAAGGGGTCACAATTGGAAGTTGAAGACTCAAAGAGATGTTAGGAAGTATTTCTTTAGTCATAGAGTAGTCAGGAAGTGGAATAGTCTGGCAGGGCGAGAGAGGATCTAGTAGCGACCAGTGAAGAGGCGGGGCCAGGAGCTATGTATCGACCCTTGCAACCACAAATAGGTGAGTACACACACACACATACACACATGCCATGGGTATGGGGTCTCCCATCTGCACCGCCTTGGCAAACTTGTACATGGAGCACCTACCAGAGAAACTGAACATTCCGCCATTATCATCCAGAGAACTGAACATTCCGCCATTATCATCCAGAGAAACTGAACATTCCGCCATTATCATCCAGAGAAACTGAACATTCCGCCATTATCATCCAGAGAAACTGAACATTCCGCCATTATCATCCAGAGAAACTGAACATTCCGCCATTATCATCCAGAGAAACTGAACATTCCGCCATTATCATCCAGAGAAACTGAACATTCCGCCATTATCATCCCCACCAACGTCACAAGGGCAACGCTGCGTGAACGACGTCCTCACAATAACCTCCAAACGATCTGAGGTGCAGAATCCACAGAGAAGGTTCAATGCAGCTGAACCTGCTGCCATCCAATTCACACTTTAAGAATAGTCCAATGACAAGTTACGATTCCTCGACATCCTCGTTCACAAAGTAGACAAATATCATCAAAAGTTGATAAAAAACCTGCAAACGAAAACGATTTATTCCAGCCAAGATACTAAGATTAAACGAGACCTCGACATCGGATTTTTTTCCCTAAAAGCGTACCGATTTTGCAGCCCAGAGTGTCTTGTGGAGGAGTGTACGTACGTACAGCAAACCTTCACCCAGCTACATTTTGATGAGTAAGACACATGTGCAACAGTTGGTGTCTTTATTCCGAAACGTTTCTCTTGCACAGTAGACTTCTTCAGTCGAGCACAGAGGAGCTTGCAGAAGCAGTAAAGATTATGTAATCAGTCCATCACTCTTGAAGACGTAGTTTTGAGGTGGTCAGTCCCTTAGCCTGGAGAAGAGCTCAGCTACAGAGTCTGGAACATTGTTTCAGATTATGTAGGGAACTGACTACCTTAAAACTACGTCTTCAAGAGTGATGTACTGGTTACATCTTTACATCTCTACTGCTTCTGCAAGCTCCTCTGTATTCCACTGAAGAAACCTATTGTGCATGCGAAACGTTTAGTAACTTGTCGGTATTGTATACCATTATGATATTCAAGCTACGCTTTCTTTCCTTCCTTCATCAGGGACAGTAAATAACGAGTCTTTCAAATCACCAATTCTCCACTCACTAACACCAGTATAAACAAAGTACGAACTAGAGTTCGTTTAATGTCTAAGGAACGGAGAGAACTGTGGAGATTAGAAAGACTGGAAATACAGGGAAGGAAGAGAACAGACAATTTCACATGAGTAGAGAGTTTGGAAGAGAATAATGTAAAAATCCTTCCCAACAGCCTTGAAAGTCTCCGAAGTACTCGCACGACGCTAGTCACCACCTCAACCAGCACATCCATCAAAGTACTCGCACGACGCTAGTCACCACCTCAACCAGCACATCCATCAAGATACTCGCACGACGCTAGTCACCACCTCAACCAGCACATCCATCAAAGTACTCGCACGACGCTAGTCACCACCTCAACCAGCACATCCATCAAAGTACTCGCACGACGCTAGTCACCACCTCAACCAGCACATCCATCAAAGTACTCGCACGACGCTAGTCACCACCTCAACCAGCACATCCATCAAAGTACTCGCACGACGCTAGTCACCACCTCAACCAGCACATCCATCAAAGTACTCGCACGACGCTAGTCACCACCTCAACCAGCACATCCATCAAAGTACTCGCACGACGCTAGTCACCACCTCAACCAGCACATCCATCAAAGTACTCGCACGACGCTAGTCACCACCTCAACCAGCACATCCATCAAAGTACTCGCACGACGCTAGTCACCACCTCAACCAGCACATCCATCAAAGTACTCGCACGACGCTAGTCACCACCTCAACCAGCACATCCATCAAAGTACTCGCACGACGCTAGTCACCACCTCAACCAGCACATCCATCAAAGACCTAACCAGGACTAAAAAGGAGAACCTTGAACTAGTCAGGGAAGTGATGTACACAATCACTTGCACAGGCTGTTACAAGGGACAGTATGTGTCGGTGAATCAATGTAGAAACAACAACCTGTACAACCATGTCTACAACAACGGAACTCTACCAACCATTTTGATGAGATTCAATTACGCCGCCTGATGAACAAAAATCTAAATTTCAGCAGACGAAAATGTCTTTGAATCTCTCTCTCTCTCTCTCTCAATCTCTCTCACACACACACAGGTACGATAAAGCTCTTGGAGCAGGGAGAGAGTGGACCTAGTAACGTCTAGCGAAGAGGCGAGGCCATGAGCTACAACTTGACCCCTGAAACCACAAATAGCTGAGTACACACCCTCTGTATTGTTTGTATTGGCTTGAGAAAGCTCTGGTGAGCGAAACATCGTCGCAATAAAACATATGTACTCTTATCTAACACACTACCCTCATTACAAATCTGTGATATTCCACTCGGGAAGAAGTACTTAGTATTTGGCAGTGGGAGATAATCAGGTCAGATCCAAGGAAGTGGAGGGTAGCTCCATTTTCTAAGATCAAGAGCCCTCCCCCGGCATCAAGTGTGGAGGTGTGTGTTAAAGGGATGATGCTCTGACGCAGCAAAACCACTCCAAAATGTGCGACCCGCCAGGCAAAAACTGATCTAAGGAAGTAAAAATATAGATTATGTAAGAGGAGCCTCACAAAAAAGTGAAGAGGAGCATCCAATCCTCTAATAGAGTATTCAAAGTTGATCCAGTCATCTAATAGATTATTCAAAGTGGATTGAATCCTCTAAAATAAAATTCAAAGCGGATTCAATCCTCTAACAGAGTATTCAAAGTTGATCCAGTCATCTAATAGATTATTCAAAGTGGATTGAATCCTCTAAAATAAAATTCAAAGCGGATTCAATCCTCTAACAGAGTATTCAAAGTTGATCCAGTCATCTAATAGATTATTCAAAGTGGATTGAATCCTCTAAAATAAAATTCAAAGCGGATTCAATCCTCTAACAGAGTATTCAAAGTTGATCCAGTCATCTAATAGATTATTCAAAGTGGATTGAATCCTCTAAAATAAAATTCAAAGCGGATTCAATCCTCTAACAGAGTATTCAAAGTTGATCCAGTCATCTAATAGATTATTCAAAGTGGATTGAATCCTCTAAAATAAAATTCAAAGCGGATTCAATCCTCTAACAGAGTATTCAAAGTTGATCCAGTCATCTAATAGATTATTCAAAGTGGATTGAATCCTCTAAAATAAAATTCAAAGCGGATTCAATCCTCTAACAGAGTATTCAAAGTCGATCCTGTCATCTAATAGATTATTCAAAGTGGATTGAATCCTCTAAAATAAAATTCAAAGCGGATTCAATCCTCTAACAGAGTATTCAAAGTCGATCCTGTCATCTAATAGATTATTCAAAGTGGATTGAATCCTCTAAAATAAAATTCAAAGCGGATTCAATCCTCTAACAGAGTATTCAAAGTTGATCCAGTCATCTAATACATTATTCAAAGTGGATTCAGTCCTCAAAAATAGAATTCAAAGTGGATCCGATCCTCTGTCACAGTAATCAAAGCGGATCCAATCATCTAGTAGAATATTCAACGTGGATCCAATCTTTTACAAGGATAACAAAAGACAATTCAGCGCCTTGTGTACCGGATATAGTTCAGATGGATGCAACAACCACACTGGGAAAAATAGATATCGTACACCGTTTCCTCTTCCTTTCCTTCTCATTTTCCTTTTTATTAATCCTATCCCACGTCCCATTATCATGATTCTTACCTCCCTATTCCACTATTTTTTTTAAATATTAAACCACTGGGAAGGCTTCGCAATTTACCCTATTCCAGAGTGGAGGGGGGGGAGGGGTAATTGCCCGCTTCATCGAGGTGGTCGCAAGTAGCAACTGCATGTTATAATGGGACTTTTTTTTCATATTATGAGGAAGAACAATATATAACTATAGCCAATATTGTTGTGTCTACCACCCTCACCACACGACCACCATCCACCACCACCATCCACCACATCCACCAAATGACCACCACTATCCACCTCTTTACAACCACCGCCACATGACCACCAACCAACAACCACCACACGACCACCAACAACCACCACAACACGACCACCATCCACCACCCAACAACCACCACCCCTACACGACCACCAACAACCACCATTACACGACTACCCTTCACCCACACCACTCATGACCTGAGACAAGTTACTAAGGGGAGACAAACAGCACTGCAAGTAAAGACCTGGACAGGTGGTAGGAGCATCGAAGTGGCAAACAGACTTCAGAGAAACAGATCATACGAAGCACGGGGAACGGCCTATGGCCGGGCTTCGGGAGTAGAAAAACTCCCGGAACTCATCAAAGGTATATCAAGGATACCTCTGATTCTGTGCATCAAAAACCCTTCAGAGTGAAATCCTCACACATCAAAGAGAAAGAGAAAGCGATAGTTGTGATGATTCAGACTAACAGCCTGGTTGATCAGACCCTGATCCACCACGAGGCCTGGTCTCGGACCGGGCCGCGGGGGCGTTGACCCCCGAAACCTTCTCCAGGTATACTCCAGGTATAAAGGCTGGGATCTTCTTCAGCAGATCTGCTGAAGATCCCAAAAAGGGGTCGAAATATACAGATGAATTAATCTCCTGTGCTACTGTCTCCATGAGGGTTATTATCGAGTATTGACAAACGATCATTACACTTTATTCACTATAAAGACTATAAATTGTGCTTTTCAGTCACTGGACGGATGGAGAACAAAAGGGGATATGATCACGACGTGCAAAATACTCTTTAAAACGTAACAGTAAAAGGGAACTAAATTACAAGTGTAACTCTGTACATGGATGCAAAAGAAAACAGGACGGCACGGAATGTCTGTCATGGAGGAGAGAGAGAGAAAGGTACAGAACAAGCTTGGCGTTCCGTGTGTCAAGCTTTATCAAGCCCATGATAAAGCTCCACACAGTAAAACTTTTTTCCAATAAAAGCATTTTCTGCACCTGTGTATTTCCTTCGCCTTTGTACTCGAAATCAAGCCTCTCCATTGATCTGAATTCGCATCCATTTTTTTCTGCATTTACCAAGAGTTGTGTCCGTGAACTAGAGTTCAACCCTCGCAAACCAAAGGAAAAAAAATAGCACTTTCGCGATACTCAGATGAATGAACATGACAGATTGTGAGCGTTAAAACGAAAAAGAACGGAAACAACACCGTGCGTGTCACACCAGCGTCACCGTCGGTGTCACACCAGCGTCACCGTCGGTGTCACACCAGCGTCACCGTCGGTGTTGGCAGATATTTTTATAGTAGGAATAATGAAAGATCTTTATAGTAATAATAACAATAATAATGATAATCTTTATTTTTACAAGTACAGGATACAACACTTATTTAATTATTAGAGGAGACTTCTCGTCACCAGTGGCTGCTTCAGTCCTAATATACTGAGAACTATGAGTGTATATTGTGGCAGGAGTCAGGTGAGGGGTCGTGTGGGTAGTGGTGGTGGTGGTGGTGGTGGTGGTGGTAGCAGTGGTGGTAGTAGTGGTGGTGGTGGTGGTGGTGGTGGTGGTGGTAGCAGTGGTGGTAGTAGTGGTGGTGGTGGTGGTGGTGGTGGTAGTAGTAGTAGTAGTAGTAGTAGTAGTGGTGGTGGTGGTGGTAGTAGCAGTGGTGGTGGCAGTAGTGGTGGTGGTGGTGGTAGTAGCAGTGGTGGTGGCAGTAGTGGTGGTGGTGGTGGTAGTAGTGGTGGTAGTAGTAGTAGTGGTGGTGGTAGTAGTAGTAGTGGTGGTGGTAGTAGTGTAGTGGTGGTAGTAGTAGTAGTAGTGTAGTAATGGTAGTAGTAGTGTTGGTGGTAGTAGTGGTGGTGGTGGTAGCAGTAGTGGTGGTGGTGGCAGTAGTAGTGGTGGTGGTGGTAGTAGTGGTGGTGGTAGTCCCCCAGGATGCTACCCATATCAGTCGGCAAACACCCAGGTGAACAGAGACAGCAGGTGTCTTAAGGAACCCCCCCCCCCTCCCAATGTTTCCATCCGTACCGCGTATCGAACTATGGACCTCAGTGTGTGAGCCGAGTGCGCTACCAACCGAGACAAGATTGATGGGCTGAAAACATCGACTCCAGGCTGAGGGACTGATTACCTCACTCTTCTCCTCATCTTCCACCGTTATTCTCTGTAATGAACTGAAGAAGCCAATGGTTTAATTCTTCAGTGTGAGGGTGATGAGTGGAACAGTGTGAGGGTGATGAGTGGAACAGTGTGAGGGTGATGAGTGGAACAGTGTGAGGGTGATGAGTGGAACAGTGTGAGTGATGATGAGTGGAACAGTGTGAGGATGATGAGTGCAACAGTGTGAGGGTGATGAGTGGAACAGTGTGAGGGTGATGAGTGGAACAGTGTGAGGGTGATGAGTGGAACAGTGTGAAGGTGATGAGTGCAACAGTGTGAGGGTGATGATTGCAACAGTGTGAGGGTGATGAGTGGAACAGTGTGAGGGTGATGAGTGGAACAGTGTGAGGGTGATGAGTGCAACAGTGTGAGGGTGATGAGTGGAACAGTGTGAGGGTGATGAGTGCAACAGTGTGAGGGTGATGAGTGGAACAGTGTGAGTGATGATGAGTGGAACAGTGTGAGGATGATGAGTGCAACAGTGTGAGGGTGATGAGTGGAAGTGTGAGGATGATGAGTGGAACAGTGTGAGAGTGATGAGTGGAACAGTGTGAGGGTGATGAGTGGAACAGTGTGAGGGTGATGAGTGGAACAGTGTGAGGGTGATGAGTGGAACAGTGTGAGGGTGATGAATGGAACAGTGTGAGTAATGAGTGGAACAGTGTGAGGGTGATGAGTGGAACAGTGTGAGAGTGATGAGTGGAACAGTGTGAGGGTGATGAATGGAACAGTGTGAGTGATGAGTGGAACAGTGTGAGGGTGATGAGTGGAACAGTGTGAGAGTGATGAGTGGAACAGTGTGAGGGTGATGAATGGAACAGTGTGAGTGATGAGTGGAACAGTGTGAGGGTGATGAATGGAACAGTGTGAGAGTGATGAGTGGAACAGTGTGAGGGTGATGAGTAGAACAGTGTGAGAGTGATGAGTGGAACAGTGTGAGGGTGATAAGTTGAACAGTGTGAGGGTGATGAATGGAACAGTGTGAGGGTGATGAGTGGAAGTGTGAGGGTGATGAATGGAACAGTGTGAGGGTGATGAGTGGAAGTGTGAACGTGATGAATGGAACAGTGTGAGGGTGATGAGTGGAAGTGTGAACGTGATGAATGGAACAGTGTGAGGGTGATGAATGGAACAGTGTGAGGGTGATGAGTGGAACAGTGTGAGGGTGATGAGTGCAACAGTGTGAGGGTGATGAATGGAACAGTGTGAGGTTGATGAGTGGAAGTGTGAGGGTGATGAATGGAACAGTGTGAGGTTGATGAGTGGAACAGTGTGAGGGTGATGAGTGGAACAGTGTGAGGGTGATGAGTGGAACAGTGTGAGGGTGATGAGTGGAACAGTGTGAGGGTGATGAGTGCAACAGTGTGAGGGTGATGAGTGGAACAGTGTGAGGGTGATGAGTGGAACAGTGTGAGGGTGATGAGCGGAACAGTGTGAGGGTGATGAGTGGAACAGTGTGAGGGTGATGAGTGGAACAGTGTGAGGATGATGAGTGGAACAGTGTGAGGATGATGAGTGGAACAGTGTGAGGGTGATGAGTGGAAGTGTGAGGATGATGAGTGGAACAGTGTGAGGGTGATGAGTGGAACAGTGTGAGGATGATGAGTGGAACAGTGTGAGGATGATGAGTGGAACAGTGTGAGGATGATGAGTGGAACAGTGTGAGGATGATGAGTGGAACAGTGTGAGGGTGATGAGTGGAACAGTGTGAGGATGATGAGTGGAACAGTGTGAGGATGATGAGTGGAACAGTGTGAGGGTGATGAGTGGAACAGTGTGAGGGTGATGAGTGGAACAGTGTGAGGATGATGAGTGGAACAGTGTGAGGATGATGAGTGGAACAGTGTGAGGGTGATGAGTGGAACAGTGTGAGGATGATGAGTGGAACAGTGTGAGGATGATGAGTGGAACAGTGTGAGGGTGATGAGTGGAGAACTATCTACTACCCACAGAGGTGTGAGCCAAGACACAAGAGGTGAGTCAAGACACGAGGTGTGAGTCAAGACACGAGGTGTGAGTCAAGACACGAGGTGTGAGTCAAGACACGAGGTGTGAGTCAAGACACGAGGTGTGAGTCAAGACACGAGGTGTGAGTCAAGACACGAGGTGAGTCAAGACACGAGGTGTGAGTCAAGACACAAGAGGTGAGTCAAGACACGAGGTGTGAGCCAAGACACAAGAGGTGTGAGTCATGAACCAAGGTTCAGACACCTCAGAATATATATACACTTAATTCACTCAACCCAGAAAAAAAAGTCTCGGGCAAAAATTGAAGAAAGAAAATTTCTAAAGTACCTTCGTTAATTTACATCTTCAATGAATTACGAAATCGTTTGGGAAATTTCGTTTTTTTTTTTAAATCTGGTTGAGTGGGTAACCTGCGCGCGAGGGTATGCACATAAAATTGAATATGATGGATCTGGAGCTAAGACTCGACCACTACAAGCATAGCTAGGCGAGTGCACACACACACACACACACACACACACACACACACACACACACACACACACACACACCAGGAGCTGTGACTTAGGTCTGGAGATCGAAGCCCCGGTACGGCTGGAAAACATTAGGTCGTGTTTCCTTAAGACACCTGCTGTCCATGTTCACCCATCAGTATAAAATGGTTACCTGGGAGTTAGTCGACTGGTGTGGGTCGCATCCTGGGACAAAACTGACCTAATTTGCCCGAAATGCTCAGCATAACAAGTGGCTTTCTATACAGTCCTATGTCATTGATGTCAGCTAGGACTGTATACCTTGTACATGTACTTGTACTAAAAGATATTAATATTATTATTATTATTATTATTATTATTATTATTATTATTAAGCCCCAGGAAAACGAAGAGTCAGTAGTCTTGAAAAAACTCCACAGAACTACAGTCGCCAGTAACATTAGTGAATCTTAACAGTGGTGTGTATGTGGTTGCAGGGGTCGAGTCATAGCTCCTGGCCCCTCCTTTTCACTGGTCGCTACTAGGTCCACTCTCTCCC
>NC_091309.1:25949956-25982456 GCF_038502225.1 Cherax quadricarinatus
AAAGGGGATAAAAGAGAGTGCAAAAATTATAGGGGGATAAGTCTGTTGAGTGTACCTGGTAAAGTGTATGGTAGAGTTATAATTGAAAGAATTAAGAGTAAGACGGAGAATAGGATAGCAGATGAACAAGGAGGCTTTAGGAAAGGTAGGGGGTGTGTGGACCAGGTGTTTACAGTGAAACATATAAGTGAACAGTATTTAGATAAGGCTAAAGAGGTCTTTGTGGCATTTATGGATTTGGAAAAGGCGTATGACAGGGTGGATAGGGGGGCAATGTGGCAGATGTTGCAAGTGTATGGTGTAGGAGGTAGGTTACTGAAAGCAGTGAAGAGTTTTTACAAGGATAGTGAGGCTCAAGTTAGAGTATGTAGAAAAGAGGGAAATTTTTTCCCAGTAAAAGTAGGCCTTAGACAAGGATGTGTGATGTCACCGTGGTTGTTTAATATATTTATAGATGGGGTTGTAAGAGAAGTAAATGCGAGGGTCTTGGCAAGAGGCGTGGAGTTAAAAGATAAAGAATCACACACAGGGTGGGAGTTGTCACAGCTGCTCTTTGCTGATGACACTGTGCTCTTGGGAGATTCTGAAGAGAAGCTGCAGAGATTGGTGGATGAATTTGGTAGGGTGTGCAAAAGAAGAAAATTAAAGGTGAATACAGGAAAGAGTAAGGTTATGAGGATAACAAAAAGATTAGGTGATGAAAGATTGAATATCAGATTGGAGGGAGAGAGTATGGAGGAGGTGAACGTATTCAGATATTTGGGAGTGGACGTGTCAGCGGATGGGTCTATGAAAGATGAGGTGAATCATAGAATTGATGAGGGAAAAAGAGTGAGTGGTGCACTTAGGAGTCTGTGGAGACAGAGAACTTTGTCCTTGGAGGCAAAGAGGGGAATGTATGAGAGTATAGTTTTACCAACGCTCTTATATGGGTGTGAAGCATGGGTGATGAATGTTGCAGCGAGGAGAAGGCTGGAGGCAGTGGAGATGTCATGTCTGAGGGCAATGTGTGGTGTGAATATAATGCAGAGAATTCGTAGTTTGGAAGTTAGGAGGAGGTGCGGGATTACCAAAACTGTTGTCCAGAGGGCTGAGGAAGGGTTGTTGAGGAGGTTCGGACATGTAGAGAGAATGGAGCGAAACAGAATAACTTCAAGAGTGTATCAGTCTGTAGTGGAAGGAAGGCGGGGTAGGGGTCGGCCTAGGAAGGGTTGGAGGGAGGGGGTAAAGGAGGTTTTGTGTGCGAGGGGCTTGGACTTCCAGCAGGCATGCGTGAGCGTGTTTGATAGGAGTGAATGGAGACAAATGGTTTTTAATACTTGACGTGCTGTTGGAGTGTGAGCAAAGTAACATTTATGAAGGGATTCAGGGAAACCGGCAGGCCGGACTTGAGTCCTGGAGATGGGAAGTACAGTGCCTGCACTCTGAAGGAGGGGTGTTAATGTTGCAGTTTAAAAACTGTAGTGTAAAGCACCCTTCTGGCAAGACAGTGATGGAGTGAATGATGGTGAAAGTTTTTCTTTTTCGGGCCACCCTGCCTTGGTGGGAATCGGCCAGTGTGATAATAATAAAATAAATATATACTATATATATTATATATATGTATATATTATATATGTATATACTATATATTATATATATATATATATATATATATATATATAATATGTCGTGACGAATGGATAAAACTGGTCAATTAGCAGGAACTCGTTTAAAATTAAGTCCTTTCTAAAATTTTCTCTTATTCGTCAAAAGATATATTTTTTTATTTATGTTAATTTAAAAATTAATAATTTTGTACCAAAAGAACCTTAGAAAACTTACCTAACCTTATTATAAGAAGCGCAATTTAATTTAGCCTAATCCAACTAAATATATTTTAGCTAAACTTACAATAATTTAATAATAAAGAAACACAATGAAATATATTTTTTTTCGTTAGGTTCAGAATGATTTTTGTGAAATTATTGGATACACAAATTTTCGCTTGCCTTATTCGGCAAGAAGAGCATTGCTATTTAAGCCAAAATCGCAAGTTTTACCTATTCGGCACGCTATTATATATATATATATATATATATATATATATATATATATATATATATATATATATATATATATATATATATATATATATGTCGTGCCGAATATGTAAAACTAGTCAATTAGCAAGAACTCATTTAAAATTAAGTCCTTTCTCAAATTTTCTCTTATACGTTTATAGATATATTTTTTTCATTAATGTTAATGTTGCACCAAAAGAATCTTAGAAAACTTACCTAACCTTATTATAACAAGAACAATTTATTTTAGCCTAACCCAACTAAATATATTTTAGATTTGTTTAGAATAATTTAATACTAAACAAACACAGTGAAATATATTTTTTTTCGTTAGGTTCAGAATGATTTTGGCGAAATTATTGCATACACAAATTTTCGCTTGTCCTATATGGCAAGATGAGCGTTGCTATTTAAGCCAAGATCGCAAGTTCTGCCTATTCGGCACGACATATATATATATATATATATATATATATATATATATATATATATATATATATATATATATATATATATATATATATATATATATAAAAGACTGTGAAGCAAGTCTGAAAACTGGTGAAGGTCTCCAGTAGGAAAGGCTGACTATTATACCTTGTTCAACACTGAAGATGCTTAACAAATTTCACTCAAACATAACGGGATCATTTGTGGCTGAAGGGATGAACATGCGAGGACCTAGACTTTTCAACACGCTGCCAGCAGACAACGAGAAATGTTGTTGCAAACATTGTGAAGGAATGATGACATTCTACTGCCTTCCATTCTTCCCTTCCTCCTCCTCCTCAAGCTCTTCCCCCTCCTCCTCTTGCTCTTGACATGACTTGACATGTCTCATTAGCATCTGCCTGAAAGGTTACCCTCGACAGTACCACCTATCCCTCCCTCTCCTACACACCCTTTCCACCAACCCCCACCCTCTCTATCACAGCGCCCCCCCTCACTATTCCCTCCACTACGAACCCCACCACCTCTTGCTGCCCTCCTTCCAGCGCTCCACACATCTTGGACGACACAAGAACACAAGCTTCTTCTTCCTCGCTGGGAATCACCTCAAAGACTGCGGTGATTGGCGCGGCGAGAGGTCGGCTTGTCAATTACTCCAACGGAATCGCATTAAGCCGGGCTCTTAGCTAAGTGGTCACCCCTACTACGCCAGACACGCTACCAGTAGAGGGGAAGGGGGGAGAGGCAACAGGTCTCCAGGATTGTAGCACCGACACGCTACCTGGGGACCAACAGGTCTCCAACAACACGCTACCGAGGGACTAACAGGTCTCCCACACGGTACCCGGGGACTAACAGGTCTCCAGCAACACGCTACCTGGGGATCAACAGTCTGGGAACCAACAGGTCCCCAGCAACACGCTACCTGGAGACCAACAAGTCTCCAACAACACGCTACCTGGGGACCAACAAGTCTCCAACAACACGCTACCTGGAGACCAACAAGTCTCCAACAACACGCTACCTGGGGACCAACAAGTCTCCAACAACACGCTACCTGGGGACCAACAAGTCTCCAGCAACACGCTACCTGGGGACCAACAAGTCTCCAGTAACACGCTACCTGGGGATCAACAAGTCTCCAGTAACACGCTACCTGGGGACCAACAAGTCTCCAGTAACACGCTACCTGGGGATCAACAAGTCTCCAGTAACACGCTACCTGGGGACCAACAAGTCTCCAGTAACACGCTACCTGGGGACCAACAAGTCTCCAGTAACACTCTACCTGGGGACCAACAAGTCTCCAGTAACACGCTACCTGGGGACCAACAAGTCTCCAGTAACACGCTACCTGGGGATCAACAAGTCTCCAGTAACACGCTACCTGGGGACCAACAAGTCTCCAGTAACACGCTACCTGGGAACCAACAAGTCTCCAGTAACACGCTACCTGGGGACCAACAAGTCTCCAGCAACACGCTACCTGGGGACCAACAAGTCTCCAGTAACACGCTACCTGGGAACCAACAAGTCTCCAGCAACACGGTACCTGGGAACCAACAAGTCTCAGCAAGACGTTACCTGGGGACCAACAGGTCTCCAGGACTGTAACACCTCTGGTAATACTGAAACTCACGGGTTCCAAGGTGCGTCAGGCGACGTCAGGAGAGGTTGGTAATTCAAATACCATGCAACAACTCTCCCACAGACGCCAAGAACGCCCGTTAGCGTCACTACGGTACTTTCCACACTTACGAAAGAGCACCGTGGGTACACCTACGCCAACGTCCACGACTGTGATCTTCAGTGACGGATCAACATACCTGAAATGATGAGATAGAGTTAATGACCTATTCGGCAATGCTGTTTTCTGTCAAACAGCCAGAGTTAAAATTTATTTATGCTGTAACTCTGCTATATTCAATCTGAGCATAACGAAAAAATACATATCACAGATTTTTAAGTAATATTAATTAAATATAAACTGACCTATGATATATATATATGTCGTGCCGAATATGTAAAACTTGCGATCTTGGCTTAAATAGCAACGCTCATCTTGCCATATAAGACAAGCGAAAATTTGTGTATGCAATAATTTCGCAAAAAATATTCTGAACCTAACGAAAAAAAATACATTTCATTGTGACTGTTTATTATTAAATTATTGTAAACGTATCTAAAATATATTTAGTTGAGTTCGGCTAAAATAAATTGTTCTTGTTGTAACAAGGTTAGGTAAGTTTTCTAAGATTCTTTTGTTGCAAAATTATAAATTTTTACATTAACATTAATGCAAAGAATATATCTTTAAACGTATAAGAGAAAATTTTAGAAAAGGCTTAATTTTAAATGAGTTCTTGCTAATTGACCAGTTTTACATATTCGGCACGACATATATATATATATATATATATATATATATATATATATATATATATATATATATATATATATATATATATGTAAACAATCGCAGACGAGCGATCTTAACTATGCAGGACAAGCCACGGGGGAAGGGGGGTGGAAATCCTTAGCTTAAGTACTTTCACATTTCTCAGTGCGTCATCAGGAGCTGTGCAATGTTGCAAGGGAGCAACCAAAGCAGGGAGAGAGGTCTCAGAGTAGCGTAGGTGTCACTGGCCACAGTTACTCTTAGGCTGGGTTAGTGGTCGGTGCCAACCCCACCCTACCATCATCCCCCCACTAGCTATATGGGGTAGGAGGGTTTCTGAGATGTCAAGTATGAAATATAAGATATAAAAAGCCAGCCCTAAGCTTTTTCTAATCGTTTATAACAGGTCCTGTGGTTTGAGAAAATAAGTTTCTCCTTAGATACTGTAGACATGGATAGCTATTATTCTGTGTGACCTTTTCAAATAATGAAAGGAATACAATGTGCTCTTTGTCCGTTTAAATGTCCTGCTCTAAGGTACTCGAATGTTCTACTCATGTACTCAGAAGTATTTCATTCTCGACATCTCAAACCCTCCTACCCCATATGGGGAGCAGGAGGATGATGGTAGGGTGGGGTTGGCACCGACCACTAACCCAGTATAAGGGTGTGTGTGTGTGTGTGTGTGTGTGTGTGCATATATATATATATATATATATATATATATATATATATATATATATATATATATATATATATATATATATATATATATATATTATATGTCGTGCCGAATAGGCAGAACTTGCGATCTTGGCTTAAATAGCAACGCTCATCTTGCCATATAAGACAAGCGAAAATTTATGTATGCAATAATTTTGCAATAATCATTCTGAACCTAACGAAAAAAATATATTTCAATGCGTTTGCTTATTATTAAATTATTGTAAAAGTATCTAAAATATATTTAGTTGGATTCAGCTAAAATAAATTACGCTTGTTATAATAAGGTTAGGTAAGTTTTCTAAGATTCTTTTGGTGGAAAATTATAAATTTTTACATTAACATCATTAATGAAAAAATATATTTTTAAACGTATAAAAGAAAATTTTAGAAAAGGACTTAATTTAAAATGAGTTTTTGCTAACTGACCAATTTTACTTATTCGGCACGACATATATACTACAGCATTGGCAATAAATATATATAAAGATAAAAATACACATAAATGTGCGAAATATGTAAATGATTTTATGAAACAGGGAGAAAAATTATATATTGCGAAAATATAGATAAATGTCTAGAAATTACTAACAAGCACAAATGAGAATCAAACACTAATGAAGCTCGAAAAAAATAATCATCTTTAGACGGAGAAAATCCAAATTTGGAACCATTAATGGAACTGACATCCTCCCTCACAGTCCTATGAGGGAGACATCCTCCCTCACAGTACTGTGAGAGAGACATCCTCCCTCACCAATACTTTTACTATACGTGTAATGTTGATCTTGTGCACGAGATATAATTTACCTCTCATAACATAATCTATGCAGGAATACTAACAGTAATGTATTAAGAGTTGATTACTATTTGGCTGCAGAGAGAGAGAGAGAGAGAGAGAGAGAGAGAGAGAGAGAGAGAGAGAGAGAGAGAGAGAGAGAGAGAGAGAGAGAGAGAGAGAGAGAGAGAGAGAGAG
This sequence comes from Cherax quadricarinatus, assembly GCF_038502225.1. NCBI lineage: Eukaryota > Metazoa > Arthropoda > Malacostraca > Decapoda > Parastacidae > Cherax > Cherax quadricarinatus. Next base: position 25,956,567 of record NC_091309.1, read on the forward strand.
AGAGTGTGTGTGTGTACGCGACAAATGTCAATGTCTACGTTTTCCCATGTTACAACCAACTGGTTGGCATCGAGAAGGGAACGTGACCTCCTTACCTGTGCCACTACTGTATTTCATTATCTGTCATGTATAATGGTTTTCAACTGTCGTGTGTGTGTGTGTGTGTGTGTGTGTGTGTGTGTGTGTAAGGACAGTTCTCTTGTTTATCGTTCACTCACGCCAACATCTTAAAAGCTTCTGAAAAAACACCTGGAGGAGTGTAGGTCTGTCCTCCATCTCTCTGCCATAGCTAGTATCCTGTCTGGATGTGGTGCTGCTGTCCTCGGCGGGTTCTTCCAGTCTCTTCGCCTCAGACTATACTTTACGTCTTTGTATGTCTTTACACGTCTGTAGTGGCGAATCAAGAGTGTATATTGGTGTTCCTGTGAGTTTATCTTATAAGGATTTTATTTAGCATGTACTCACTTGTCTTGTTGAACTGTTGCTGGATATTCTTGTCTGGATAACTTGGTATCCAGAGCCTGGCTCTAGAACTTCGACGCTTTTGGCTATCTGTGCACAGCTATATTCTAGGCACATGGTAACTACACTATCTAGCACTGTAACTGGGTGTGTGTTGTGGTACTGAGACATCTGTATTTCCACCTTAAGTGTATCTGATGGTCGCTACCTGGAGTTGTTCAATGTTTACTCACGTTATGTCTATCTTGGATAAGCTATTTAGTATGTCGTGGAAGCTTGTATTGTGTAACGTATTTCTATATATACATGTCCCCATACAGTGTACAAATTTCACCCATACTGTGTACAAATTGTGAAGTTATTTCACTCGTGAATTTGTAGCGTGTAAATACACGCAAATGTTTAAGTATCTGAGAGTAAGAGCAGTGTGTTTTGGACCCCTAAAAACACTATTGATTTACTGAATGCACTTAGATACGTATCACCCCTGGTCAATAAACCAATTTTAATTAACTTGTTGATATTTGATATTTCACCGTCCTGGACATTATTTGTGTGTTTTAATAACAGAAGGATTTAGGTTCACAAGAGTTGTGGTAAAACTTTACACTGGAAGTCAAATGCTGGCATGAATATTAAGACCTGCATACAGATCTGTGAACTGGACCGTGGAAGTCCTTGCACTGGCACAGTGCCAATTCCTTTTAGGTACATCTTTCACACCTTCCTTTCGTAAGGGGCCATACAAGACTAACACCTTCTTTTCATACATAAGGGACCTTAGAAGACTTTAAACACCCTTCATACCAACAGACCCCTGGCTGTCTTCAAGAGGGAACAGACCCCTGGCTGTCTTCAAGAGGGAACAGACCCCTGGCTGTCTTCAAGAGGGAACAGACCCCTGGCTGTCTTCAAGAGGGAACTTAAGTTTCTCAAGTCAGTTCCTGATCAGCCAGCCTGTGGCACTTACCTTGCTCAGGACATCACAGAGCAGGCCTGCCCTGGGAGCGGGCCGCGGGGGCAATGACTCCCCGGAATCACCTTCAGGTTAACTTCAGATAAGAGTAGTGGCGAGGGAAGCCCCAGTCTTATGTCTCTTCATTTTACCTTCAGGAAAGCTCTAATATTTACACGAGACAATATTACTGATGAATTTCTTCTTCCTCTGACGTCAGATAATGGTACGGGGGGAGGCTGGGGAAGGTGCTGTCAGGGGAAACTGGGAGGAGGAGGAGGGGAAACTGGAGAGGCGGGAGAAGAGGATGAAAAGGGAGAATATGGAGGACAATTCTGTGGGGAAGAAGGGAAGAGGGAAAAGGATGAAGAGGAGAAAATAGGATGGGAAGCAGAGTGGAAGAGGGGAAGGAGAGGGGACGGAGAATAGGAGCTAAAGGGAAGAGAGGGGACCAACATTTCCCCCCCCCAAGAAAGTCTTGCACCCTCCTAACCCCTCACCCTTAACATATTTTCCCCTACTACCCCTCACCCATTAACAACTTACCCACCACTACCCCTCACTCCCTATCACCTCAGGGTAAGGGGAGGGGTAGGGATAACAATGACAGTATCCGGGGGTTCAACTGGCTTCCCCCTCCCTAACAATGACATCAGGTCAATTCAATCTGCTACCGAGAAAGGGTGTGGGGAAGGTGGAGGAGTTTGGGGGAGGGGTGTGGGAGTGGGGAGGATTTGTGGTGGGGAGAATGGGGAAGAGTTCCTGGTGGGGAATATGTGATGGGAGGCTCTGTGTATGGGGGGGGAGGATGAGTGTATACTGGGGTGTATTGAAGGGGAGAGAGAGAGAGAGAGAGAGAGAGAGAGAGAGAGAGAGAGAGAGAGAGAGAGAGAGAAATAGCAATAACAGAGGGAAGGAAACAAGCAGTGGAACCCCAGCTCATTTTCTGATAAGATGGAAGAGACGATAAAGTATGGAGGGCGAACAATGTGCGCTAACACCGCTCCTGCAGCCCTTACACTACACACACTCTCTCTCTCACACACACACACACACACACACACACACACACACACACACACACACTACCGCAGAGTAGAGGTTAGGTGGCCAAAGACTGCAAACCTTATTCAAGGAAAAGGATCTTGGGGTGAGTATAATACCGAGCACATCTGAAGCACACATCAACCAGATAACTGCTGCAGCATATGGGTGCCTGGCAAACCTGAGAACAGTATTCCAATGCTTCAGGAGGAAATCGTTCAAGACTGTACACCGTATACGTCAAGCCCATACTGGAGTATGCAGCACCAGTTTGGAACCCACACCTGGTGAAGCACGTCACGAAAATAGAGAAAGTGCAAAAGTTTGCAACAAACCTAGTTTCAGAGCTGAAGGAGTTTGTCCTACGAAGAAAGGTTAAGGGAAATCGGCCTGACGACACCGGAGGACAGGAGGGTCAGGGGAGATATGATAGCGAAATATAAAATATTGAGAGGAATTGACAAGGTGGACAGAAACAGGATGTTCCAGAGATGGGACACAGAAACAAGGGGTCACAATTGGAAGTTGAAGACCCAGATGAATCAAAGGGATGTTAGAAAGTATTTCTTTAGTCATAGAGTTGTCAGGAAGTGGAATAGTCTGGCAAGTGACGTAGTGGAGGCAGGAACCATACATACGTAGTTTTAAGACGAGGTTTGATAAAGCTTATGGAGCAGGGAGAGAGGACCTAGTAGCGATCAGTGAAGAGGCGGGGACAGGAGCTGTGACAAGACCCCTGCAACCACAAATGAGTACACACACACACACACACACAAACACACAAATCAAGAAACTTCCCAGATATTAAGGCTAGAAATGAATGCACAAATGTGTGTGTGTGTGTGTGTGTGTATGTGAGAGAGAGAGAGAGAGAATCGTGATCGTGGATAAGAGCAAGGTAGAGTCAAACCTTCAATTGAAGATAGCAAGAAAAAAAAATAAAGAAAATGCTAAAGAAATAATACAAGGAATACAGAACAATGACAAATCATCTGAAGTTGATGAGGAAATGTGAGAGACATTCAACAGAGTTACAGTATGTTGACAGTGAAAGATACTGTTAATGTTGTGAAGCCCTGATAGCTAAGTTGCATATTAAGATAACCCAGGAGGAAATGAAAAAAAATCCTTCAGGATAATAACAGGACCAGATGAGTTATCACAATGGGTGTGTAAAAGATGGGTTATCACAATGGGTGTATAAAAGATGGGTTATCACAATGGGTGTGTAAAAGATGGGTTATCACAATGGGTGTTTAAAAGATGGGTTATCACAATGGGTGTTTAAAAGATGGGTTATCACAATGGGTGTTTAAAGAATGTACATGAATATGATCCCACAAGAGAGTGAATGACAGGAGAGAGGGAAGGCCCTTTAAGCCACTTTTGCCGACAAGTGTTCCAAAAATATTCGAAATACAAAGAGGAAAATGGAAAAAATACTTTGAGAACAAAAACTTACTATTAAAACAAGTAAATTTCCGTTTTGCAAATTCATGCATATCAAATCTGACATGTTTTTGAGACAGTCAAGGAAACTGTTCAAGAGAGAAATGGAAAGACTGACTGTATTGATCTAAGACTTCAAGAAAACTTCTGGTAGAGTTCCCCATCAAGACTAATTTGGAAACGGCAAATTCTAACATTTATAAGCGTAAAAATGTCCTGGTGGGGAGACGTCACCATTGGGGTGCCACAAGGATCTGTATTTGCTCCGCTTATATTTTTATTTAAATAAATGACTTGCCAGAAGGCACAGAAAACTTAATAAATTTGTCTGATGACGTTACAAAATCTTAGGTAACATAAACAATGAGAATGATTGTTAATTATTACAGGATGACTTGGCTAAACTGAGCAGTGTGATAGGTGGAATTTAGATGTCACGTAATGGAAATGGGAGAACGCGAAATCAGACCACATGAAGAAATATAACCTGAGAGAGAGAGAGGAGAATCTAGCTAGAAGTTATTATTAATAAAAATATTGCCACCGGAAGATCACGTAAATGAAATTGTGAGAAACTGGTAAGTCACACCGGCAAACCCTAAAATTGCATTCAGTATTTCATGGAGAAATGTTAAAGGGAAAATCTTTAACAAGACAACCTAAGTGAAAATTAGAATATACTGCAGCTGTGTGGTGCTCACGTTTAATACACGTTGATAAGTTAGTAAAGGTCCAGAGAACAGATACAAGATGGCTATCAGAGCTGAAATGTGTTACTGTGAATACGGTTGTCACTTCAAGATGATCATGCTGGCTCATAGCAGGACAAAAAAAGGAAATATGATAAATACATAAGCAGTAAGGGTATAAAAGAAGAAGAAATGGCAGACATTTTGGCACCTGCAACAAGGATAACAAGAAGCGACGGTCGTAAATTGAGGGAAAAAATTAAACTGAAAATGTAAATAAAATTTCTTCACAGAGTGGAAGACCAACTAAATAAATTAAAAATATATACGTACTACAACTACTGAATAATATATATATATATATATATATATATATATATATATATATATATATATATATATATATATATATATATATATATATATATATATATATATATATTTTATTTTATTATCACACTGGCCGATTCCCACCAAGGCAGGGTGGCCCAAAAAAGAAAAACTTTCACCATCATTCACTCCATCACTGTCTTGCCAGAAGGGTGCTTTACACTACAGTTTTTAAACTGCAACATTAACACCCCTCCTTCAGAGTGCAGGCACTGTACTTCCCATCTCCAGGACTCAAGTCCGGCCTGCCGGTTTCCCTGAACCCCTTCATAAATGTTACTTTGCTCACACTCCAACAGCACGTCAAGTATTAAAAACCATTCGTCTCCATTCACTCCTATCAAACACGCTCACGCACGCCTGCTGGAAGTCCAAGCCCCTCGCACACAAAACCTCCTTTACCCCCTCCCTCCAACCTTTCCTAGGCCGACCCCTACCCCGCCTTCCTTCCACTACAGACTGATACACTCTTCAAGTCATTCTGTTTCGCTCCATTCTCTCTACATGTCCGAACCACCTCAACAACCCTTCCTCAGCCCTCTGGACAACAGTTTTGGCAATCCCGCACCTCCTCCTAACTTCCAAACTACGAATTCTCTGCATTATATTCACACCACACATTGCCCTCAGACATGACATCTCCACTGCCTCCAGCCTTCTCGCTGCAACATTCATCACCCATGCTTCACACCCATATAAGAGTGTTGGTAAAACTATACTCTCATACATTCCCCTCTTTGCCTCCAAGGACAAAGTTCTTTGTCTCCACAGACTCCTAAGTGCACCACTCACCCTTTTCCCCTCATCAATTCTATGATTCACCTCATCCTTCATAGACCCATCCGCTGACACGTCCACTCCCAAATATCTGAATACATTCACCTCCTCCATACTCTCTCCCTCCAATCTGATATCCAATCTTTCATCACCTAATATTTTTGTTATCCTCATAACCTTACTCTTTCCTGTATTCACTTTTAATTTCCTTCTTTTGCACACCCTACCAAATTCATCCACCAATCTCTGCAACTTCTCTTCAGAATCTCCCAAGAGCACAGTGTCATCAGCAAAGAGCAACTGTGACAACTTCCACTTTATGTGTGATTCTTTATCTTTTAACTCCACGCCTCTTTTCAAGACCCTCGCATTTACTTCTCTTACAACCCCATCTATAAATATATTAAACAACCACGGTGACATCACACATCCTTGTCTAAGGCCTACTTTTACTGGGAAATAATTTCCCTCTTTCCTATGTACTCTAACTTGAGCCTCACTATCCTCGTAAAAACTCTTCACTGCTTTCAGTAACCTACCTCCTACACCATACACCTGCAACATCTGCCACATTGCCCCCCCTATCCACCCTGTCATACGCCTTTTCCAAATCCATAAATGCCACAAAGACCTCTTTAGCCTTATCTAAATACTGTTCACTTATATGTTTCACTGTAAACACCTGGTCCACACACCCCCTACCTTTCCTAAAGCCTCCTTGTTCATCTGCTATCCTATTCTCAGTCTTACTTTTAATTCTTTCAATAATAACTCTACCACACACTTTACCAGGTATACTCAACAGACTTATCCCCCTATAATTTTTGCACTCTCTTTTGTCCCCTTTGCCTTTATACAAAGGAACTATGCATGCTCTCTGCCAATCCCTAGGTACCTTACCCTCTTCCATACATTTATTAAATAATTGCACCAACCACTCCAAAACTATATCCCCACCTGCTTTTAACATTTCTATCTTTATCCCATCAATCCCGGCTGCCTTACCCCCTTTCATTTTACGTACTGCCTCACGAACTTCCCCCACACTCACAACTGGCTCTTCCTCACTCCTACAAGATGTTATTCCTCCTTGCCCTATACACGAAATCACAGCTTCCCTATCTTCATCAACATTTAACAATTCCTCAAAATATTCCCTCCATCTTCCCAATACCTCTAACTCTCCATTTAATAACTCTCCTCTCCTATTTTTAACTGATAAATCCATTTGTTCTCTAGGCTTCCTTAACTTGTTAATCTCACTCCAACACTTTTTCTTATTTTCAACAAAATTTGTTGATAACATCTCACCAACTCTCTCATTTGCTCTCTTTTTACATTGCTTCACCACTCTCTTAACCTCTCTCTTTTTCTCCATATACTCTTCCCTCCTTGCATCACTTCTACTTTGTAAAAACTTCTCATATGCTAACTTTTTCTCCCTTACTACTCTCTTTACATCATTCCACCAATCGCTCCTCTTCCCTCCCGCACCCACTTTCCTGTAACCACAAACTTCTGCTGAACACTCTAACACTACATTTTTAAACCTACCCCATACCTCTTCGACCCCATTGCCTATGCTCTCATTAGCCCATCTATCCTCCAATAGCTGTTTATATCTTTCCTTAACTGCCTCCTCTTTTAGTTTATTAACCTTCACCTCTCTCTTCCCTGATGCTTCTATTCTCCTTGTATCCCATCTACCTTTTACTCTCAGTGTAGCTACAACTAGAAAGTGATCTGATATATCTGTGGCCCCTCTATAAACATGTACATCCTGAAGTCTACTCAACAGTCTTTTATCTACCAATACATAATCCAACAAACTACTGTCATTTCGCCCTACATCATATCTTGTATACTTATTTATCCTCTTTTTCTTAAAATATGTATTACCTATAACTAAACCCCTTTCTATACAAAGTTCAATCAAAGGGCTCCCATTATCATTTACACACTTGTGATTTTGGCTTAAATAGCAACGCTCTTCTTGCCGAATAAGTCAAGCGAAAATTTGTGTATGCAATAATTTTGCAAAAAATCATTCTGAACCTAACGAAAAGAATATATTTCATTGTGTTTATTGTTAAATTGTGTAAAATATATTTAGTTGGCTTAGGCTAAATTAAACTGCGCTAGTTATAATAAGATTAGGTAAGTTTTCTAAGGTTCTTTTGGTACAAAATTATTAATTTTTACATTAACGCATATATATATATATATATATATATATATATATATATATATATATATATATATATATATATATAATTTCATTGTCAATTATATTACGACCTGTACACATGTCTGTCATTGTCAACTGAATTGCGGTATCCATGGCTATGAAACAAGTACAAATTTTGTAATGAATATCAGATCTTCGAAAAGAGTATAGAGCACCAGTATGAAAATTCACCTGAACAATATTATCCAGAAACCAGAAGAGTAGATACAGAAGGAACGTGATAATACAAGGTACACAAAGGAACTGATAAAGCAGGGAGGCGATGAATCACACACATATGCTACACTTGGATATAACTGAGGAAACGTTTCGTCTGTACAACAGGCTTCTTCAGTTGAATACAGGAGAATGTGAAGAAGAATGTTGTAAAGGAGACTGATTACCACAATAAAGTTATGCAAATGTTGCATGTGTGTCTTATCCATCAAGTTGTTAGTACTGCATAGCACTATCACACACACACACACACACACACACACACACACACACACACACACACACATACATACACACACACACATACATATACACACACATATACACACAAAAGTTTAATAAGGTTCCAGACATATCCAATATTCTTGGTATAAATTGTAAACTTGAGATAAGTTATAAGCTATCCAATCCTGACGCTGCGCGCGCGCACACGCGCGCACACGCACACACACGCACACACACACACACACACACACACACACACACACACACACACACACACACACACACACATCGATTACTTCCTATCAACTGTGAGTCAACTTAGTTATTAACTAAACCCACCCTTGGCTAGTATCTATCGTTTTCCACCCTCTAGTTATCCTCCCTCATTTTCTCCCTCTCTACAACCTTCACGTTTCTTCTCCTTACTTATATCCTCCCTCTACCTGCCCTCCTCCCCCCGTCACAATTTTTCACGCTTTACCTCTCTTACTGCTTTCCTTTCTTCACCTTTCCCTACTCCTGCCTTCCTTTCTCCACCCTTCCCTCCTCCTGCCTTCCTTTCTTCACCCTTATCTCCTCCACTCTTTCTCCCCTCACTCCTCTCTTCAACGAAGAGCGCAGAAGAGCAGAGTCGCTAGGTGTACGTCACATCTGAAACAGATACTGGCGACCCACTTGCTCACGGCGGAGGTCCAAACAAAACTCACCACAGCTGCTCTCAGCTGGGAATGTAGGGAATACATAGGTGCAAAGCAGTGCCCCTAGGTGAGAGATGGAAGAGCTGGAAACTGTATTCCAGGCCTAGTCAAGGACTGGGCTGCGGGGGCGTTGACCCCCGGAACACCCTCCAGGTATACTTCAGGTAACCTGGAACAGTACAATATATAGGTGTGCCACAGTCCGCCAATTTGTCTAATAGGTACAGTGGGACATCTAGCAAATCTAAATGGGGGGAAATCCTCTGTATAAAAGCTAATAAGGGTTAGAAGGGGAGTGAGGGATGAGGTGGGTTCGTAAGTAAAGCCGCTCAGACCTCACAACCACGTTACCATCACCCGGCTTGGGTAGGTCCTGACGACAATAGTGAGAAAGTGAAAAAGCTGAAGTGGAGGGATGGCAGCAGAGCGCAGCGCAGATGTGACACTTGTTGTTGTTATTATTGATTATCGCTTCACTCCACGGAGACTCAGCTTCATAACACACACACACACACACACACACACACACACACACACACATCCGACCGCACACTCAAAAAGAAAAGAAAAAACCCCACCCACACCAGGTGAAGTGTCTATCGACAAATGCCTTCTGAAATGTGGTAACTGATACCCAAACTCATACACAAACACCAATACACACAAAAGAGGACGCATCTTTTGACTAGTACCTTTGACAACTGGTAACTAACGCACGCGCATATGCGCACGCGTCGTGTCGTATATAATATATATATATATATATATATATATATATATATATATATATATATATATATATATATATATATATATATATATATATATATATATATATATATATATACCAGCGGAAAGGCAGGTATTCGGAAGGGGAAACGCGACCCACTGCAACCGCAAATAGGCGAGTACACACTTAATGGACTCCAAGCAGGAACTAGGAAGTGCCACAGCCACCGGTAACTCCTCAAGAGTACGTGAAGAACTGATCACTAAAGACTGACCACCGCCAATATACTTCTGCTGGTGACACTACACGCAGGTAATGATGTGCTAGAGCAACAACACTACTGAAATACATGAGAGTGTTTGGAAAAAAGATGCAAAAATGACAAGGAAAAATATCTGTGTAAACAGAAATGTTATTAGCGGGGTGCCATAAGCATCAGTACCAGCACACTGTTACTAGTGGGGTGCCATAAGTATCAGTACCAGCACACTGTTACTAGTGGGGTGCCACAAGTATCAGTACCAGCACACTGTTACTAGTGGGGTGCCATAAGTATCAGTACCAGCACACTGTTACTAGTGGGGTGCCACAAGTATCAGTACCAGCACACTGTTACTAGTGGGGTGCCACAAGTATCAGTACCAGCACACTGTTACTAGTGGGGTGCCACAAGTATCAGTACCAGCACACTGTTACTAGTGGGGTGCCACAAGTATCAGTACCAGCACACTGTTACTAGTGGGGTGCCACAAGTATCAGTACCAGCACACTGTTACTAGTGGGGTGCCACAAGTATCAGTACCAGCAAACTGTTACTAGTGGGGTGCCACAAGTATCAGTACCAGCACACTGTTACTAGTGGGGTGCCACAAGTATCAGTACCAGCACACTGTTACTAGTGGGGTACCACAAGTATCAGTACCAGCACACTGTTACTAGTGGGGTGCCACAAGTATCAGTACCAGCACACTGTTACTAGTGGGGTGCCACAAGTATCAGTACCAGCACACTGTTACTAGTGGGGTGCCACAAGTATCAGTACCAGCACACTGTTACTAGTGGGGTGCCACAAGTATCAGTACCAGCACACTGTTACTAGTGGGGTGCCACAAGTATCAGTACCAGCACACTGTTACTAGTGGGGTGCCACAAGTATCAGTACCAGCACACTGTTACTAGTGGGGTGCCACAAGTATCAGTACCAGCACACTGTTACTAGTGGGGTGCCACAAGTATCAGTACCAGCACACTGTTACTAGTGGGGTGCCACAAGTATCAGTACCAGCACACTGTTACTTGTGGGGTGCCACAAGTATCAGTACACTGTTACTAGTGGGGTGCCACAAGTATCAGTACCAGCACACTGTTACTAGTGGGGTGCCACAAGTATCAGTACCAGCACACTGTTACTAGTGGGGTGCCACAAGTATCAGTACCAGCACACTGTTACTAGTGGGGTGCCACAAGTATCAGTACCAGCACACTGTTACTAGTGGGGTGCCACAAGTATCAGTACCAGCAAACTGTTACTAGTGAGGTGCCACAAGTATCAGTACCAGCACACTGTTACTAGTGGGGTGCCACAAGTATCAGTACCAGCACACTGTTACTAGTGGGGTGCCACAAGTATCAGTACCAGCACACTGTTACTAGTGGGGTGCCACAAGTATCAGTACCAGCACACTGTTGCTACTGGGATGCCACAAGTATCAGTACCAGCACACTGTTGCTACTGGGATGCCACAAGTATCAGTACCAGCACACTGTTGCTAGTGGGGTGCCACAAGTATCAGCACCAGCACACTGTTGCTAGTGGGGTGCCACAAGTATCAGTACCAGCACAGTTCCTAGTGGGGTGCCACAAGTATCAGTACCAGCACACTGTTACTAGTGGGGTGCCACAAGTATCAGTACTAGCACCACTGTTACTAGTGGAGTGCCATAAGTATCAGTACCAGCACACTGTTACTAGTGGGGTGCCACAAGTATCAGTACCAGCACACTGTTACTAGTGGGGTGCCATAAGTATCAGTACTAGCACCACTGTTACTAGTGGGGTGCCATAAGTATCAGTCCCAGCACACTGTTACTAGTGGGGTGCCACAAGTATCAGTACTAGCACCACTGTTAGTAGTAGGGTGTCACAAGTATCAGTACTAGCACCACTGTCACTAGTGGGGTGCCACAAGTATCAGTACTAGCCCCACTGTCGCTAGTGTGGTACCACAAGTATTAGTACTAGCACACTGTTACTAGTGGGGTACCACAAGTATCAATACTAGCACACCGTTACTAGTGGGGTACCACAAGTATCAGTACTAGCACACCGTTACTAGTGGGGTACCACAAGTATCAGTACTAGCACACTGTTACTAGTGGGGTACCACAAGTATCAGTACTAGCACACTGTTACTAGTGGGGTACCACAAGTATCAGTACTAGCACACCGTTACTAGTGGGGTACCACAAGTATCAGTACTAGCACACCGTTACTAGTGGGGTACCACAAGTATCAGTACTAGCACACCGTTACTAGTGGGGTACCACAAGTATCAGTACTAGCACACCGTTACTAGTGGGGTACCACAAGTATCAGTACTAGCACACCGTTACTAGTGGGGTACCACAAGTATCAGTACTAGCACACCGTTACTAGTGGGATACCACAAGTATCAGTACTAGCACACCGTTACTAGTGGGATACCACAAGTATCAGTACTAGCACACCGTTACTAGTGGGGAGGGATATATGGGGAAGGGTGAAAGGGAAGATAAAGGATTTGGGGGAGGGAGGAAGATGACAGAGGGAGAAAGGAAGTACAGTGAGGGGGAGGCTGGAGGGAGAAAATACTGAAATGAGAGGAGAGAATGGGAGACAATATAAATAAATAGGAAGAAAAGGGGGAGGGATAGTGAAATTGGATGGCAGAAAGGGGAAGGAAATACAACAAAACTGGAAGACAGGGAGAGAATAGCGTGCAATGGGAGAGAGAGATGACATACAGTGAGAGGTGAATAAATGATGGAAACACAGAGAGGAAAGTAGAGAAACAGAGAGAAGAGGGTGATATAAAAACAGGAAGTGGCACTGGGGGGGGGGGGGGACTAGATGATGAAGAATATGAAAGAGAAAACGTGAAGGTGTGTGTGTGTGTGTGTGTGTGTGTGTGTGTGTGTTTATGTGTGTGTGTGTGTGTGTGTGTGTGTGTGTGTGTGTGTGTGTGTGTGTGTGTGTGTGTGTGTGTACTCACCTAGCTGAGGTTGCAGGGGTCGAGTCCGAGCTCCTGGCCCCGCCTCTTCACTGATCGCTACTAGGTCACTCTCCCTGAGCCGTGAGCTTTATCATACCTCTGCTTAAAGCTATGTATGGATCCTGCCTCCATAGGTAAACTGGTTAATTGTCAAGAAATTTAAAATTAAATCCTTTCTAAAATTTTCTTTTACACTTTTAAAGATGTATTTTTTTATTTTAATGTAAACATTAATAATTTTGCACCAAAAGAACCTTAGAAAACTTGCCTAACCTTATTATAACAAGCGCAATTTAATTTAGCATAATCCAACTAGATATATTTTATACAAGTTTGCAATAATTTAATAATATAAAAAACACAATGAAATACATTTTTTCGTTAGAATCAGAATGATTTTTGCGAAATTATTGCATACACAAATTTTCACTTGCCTTATTCGGCAAGAAAAGCGTTGCTATTTAAACCAAAATAGCAAGTTTTACTTATTCGGAACGACATATATATATATATATATATATATATATATATATATATATATATATATATATATATATATATATTTCTCACTTAATTACTCAAATATCACAACACAACCGGACAACAAGAGACACGAAAGGAATAAAAAGTCATTCAGGAAATCGGGAAATTCAAAAATGTTTTTTAACATATGAAAAAAATTCGAATCAAACTTCTTGCAGCGTTGTTGTTTTACTGGTGATTCATCAACTTGTGAAGGTCACCTGCAACACACTGCACCACCAACACACTACCACAACGAAGTGAAGCATGGGTAAAATGATCCCAGTGAAAAACAGGGGCGTCAGAGGTACAATAAGAGAACGCTGTATCAACATCCGTGGTCCCAGATTATTCAACCTACCACCAACAGATATACTACCCGAACAAATACAAAAATTCTTCAAGAGACAGTGTCTCCACCACCACGAGGCTGATCAACCAGGCAGTGATGGATGTGCGACCCAGCGCGCCGCTAACGGCAACAGTGTAGCTGAACAAGGAAACTTGGCCACATACGGACTGTTAGACTGAAAAGACCTGGAAATCGGTCACAGGTATGTGACACAGCAACACAGGCACCGCCGCTCAGCTGATCACAGGTGTCAACACATGGGCAGTAAGAACGTATTTTAAATTGAGAGAACAATGTAGAAATTTACCAGCAAACACTGTGTTAGTTATATTGTTAAGTAGAGAACACCTGTCCCCCCCACACACCCTCCCCCTCCCCCACACACACACAAAGGTTTGCAACAAGACTAGTCCCAGAGCTAAGAGGTATGTCCTACCAGGAGAGGTTAAGGGAAATCTACGTGACGACACTGGAGGACAGAAGGGATAAGAGGGACATGATAACGATATACCATTGATATACCTTTGAAGAATTTCGAGAGTATATCTACTCTCTGATATATAAAACAGTGAGAGGAATCAACAAGGTGGAGAGAGACAGAATGTTCCAGAGATGGGACACAGCAACAAGAGGACACAACTGGAAGTTGAAGACTCGGACGAGCCACAGGGATGTTAAGAAGTATTTTTTTTCAGAGTTGTCAGGAAGTGGAACAACCTGGAGTGTGACGTAGTGGAGGCAGGATCCATACATAGCCTTAAGAAGAGGTACGATAAAGCTTCTGGAGCAGGGAGAGAGTGCACCTAGTAGCGACCAGTGAAGAGGCGGGGCCAGGAGCTGTAAATCGACCCCGGCAACCACACCTAGGTGACTACACACTCTCAGTGTTCACCTACTATAATTACTACCTACCATTATTATTATTATTACTATTACTTTTTATTGCTAACATCGCTACTGTTTAAAGTAGTAATTAATACTTATTTAAAATTTTATTAATTTTTTTATTAAAATTTTTATAACAGAAAATATAGTACACAGTTTTTTTCAAATAATTTTTTAAATCCAAATTTTCTCTTTATTAGAAACTGTGGAAAAGGAGGGGGAAGGGGGAGGGGAAAGGGGGGGGGGAGGGGAGGGGTAGAGGGAGGGAGGGAGGGGAGAGGGAGGGAGGAGGGGGGAGGGGGAGAGGGAAGCCGGGAGAAAGGGGTGACAGTCGGGAATGAGGCCGGAAGAGGGAGTAAGGGGGAGGAGGCGATTTAAAGGGAGATCGTAAAAGTAGGGGAGAAAAGGGGGGGAGGGAGATCGTAAGAAAAAGCAGGGGAAATCGTAAGAAGGGGGCCACCCCCCTCCCCCCCGCGGTCAGATCCCAGACCCAGCCTCGTGGTGGACTGATCAGCCAGGCTGGTACTGCTGGTGGCAGGCAATGCAACCTACAAACCACAGCCTGGCTGGTCATCAGTTGCCTTCCCTGAGAGCCAACAATACAAAGAAATTATCTTGACCTCCTCACAAACCTCTCCAACGTAAGTCCCCCCGTAAATCACCCCCTTACAAACCTCTCCAGCAATAACCTACCCATAAACCACCCACTTACATCAACATCCCCATAAATCACCCATTACAAATATCTCTAGCAACATTCCCCCATAAATCCCCCCCTTCCCAAACCATGTGTACCAAACCCCCATAAATCTCCCCCCCCCCATCAACCTCCCCATTAATGGCTCCTACAATCTAAATCAGAATTATTATGATTAATCGCAATCAATAATTCTTCCAGCAGTTTAAAAGAGCTGAGGAAATAACCGATATGAACTGATTACTTATTGTGATGAGGGGGGAGGGAGGGGCATGGGGGAGGGAGGGGCATGGGGGAGGGAGGGGCATGGTGGTGGGAGGGGCAAGGGGGGAGGGATAAAAAAACGAGGGAGAGTGAGGGAGGAAGGGTGAAAAGACAGAGAAAAAATGGTAAAGCGTGGAGGAGGAAGAGGAAATCAGGGAGAGGGGAAAGAGAGACAGGGAGGGATGGAAGGGAAGAAGGAAAGAGGGAACGACGAAGGGAGGGAAAACAAAGGAAGAATGAGTAGAGAGGAGAGGGGAAACACAAAACAGGGAGAGAAGGCAGGAACAGCGGAGAAAAGGAGAAGGTGAAAGGAGGGGAGAAGGAAAGGAAGGGAGAGGACTGAGGGGAGAGGGAAAAGAAGGGAGAGGATTGAGGGGGAGATGAAGGGAGAGGAGTAAGGGGAGATGAAAGGAGAGGAGTGAGGGTAGAGGGAGAAGAATGACAGGATGTCACATAGTGAGGAGGACGAGGCAGAAAGGGAATGCAACGAGAAAAGAATGAAAGGGAACAGAGGAGGAGAGAGGATGAACTGGATAAAGCAGCAAGAGATGGATAATATGGGGGGGAGAGAGAGAGAGAGAGAGAGAGAGAGAGAGAGAGAGAGAGAGAGAGAGAGAGAGAGAGAGAGAGAGAGAGAGAATGGAAGGGGAGGGGGGTAATAAGCAAAGATGAATATAAATGGAAGAGAGGAGAAGGGAGAAGAGGACGAAAACAGTGATAAAGGAAGAGAAAGAAACAGAAGATCCAGCGTAGAGGCAGGTACAAGAAGGAAGGAGGAGGAGGAGGAGGAGGAGGAGGAGGAGAGGGAATGAAAAAGAAACAGAGCAGGGAAAGGTAGAGAGACAGTGTGAGGGAGAAAGAGAATGAGGAAGAAAAGGAATGATAAAAGGGAGATAAATGCTTAAGTGAAAGAAGAGAGAGAAGAGAAGGGAGGGGAAACATCCATGGAACGAAGATGAGAGAAAAAGACATGGATAAAACGTCTGTCAACGAGGAAATAAAGAAAATAAAGAAGAGGAAGAAATGAGGAGGAGAGTGAGAAGAAAGAGGGAACGAGAAAGAGGGAAGAAAGAAGGAATGAAAAGGAGAAGGAAAAACAATGAATGAGATAGAAGGAAGTAACAAGAAATGAGAAACAGAGGGAAGAAATAAGAAATGAGAAAGAAAGAAGAAACAAGGAATGAGAGAGGGAAGAAATAAGGAATGAGAAAGAAAGAAGAAACAAAGAATGAGAGAGGGAAGAAATAAGGAATGAGAAAGAGGGGAGAAACAAGGGAGAGAGAAGTAGCAATAATAGTGAAACGAGAAAAAATAAATACTGAAGTACAAGAATAAAAGAAAATATAATAAATTAGGAACGATATTCTTGATGAGTGTTGAAGAGAAGGAAGAAGAGAGGAAGGGAAGAGGAAGGGGAGAGGGGAAAGTGCAAAACAGAAGAGCAAAATAAGAGTACGAGAGGGGAAGAGGAGGTGAGGTGAGAGGAACTAAGAAAGGAACTTGAGTGGGGGTCCTCATCAGACAGGCTGTAGTACCTACGATGAAATGCATGCTGCTGTCACCAACAGCTTCATACATCAAACAAGAGGCCTGGTCTGGGAACCTTCCCTCAATAAGAGGTGTTGGAGATTCTCCTGCGCATGTTAAAGGTATGCCACTAGAAGCCTGAGTAGATCTGTCATCCAATATAACATGAACGTAGATTAAGTATGGTTATGTAGCAACTTACAATGTCAACACTGACTGATGTTGTAGTGGCCAGACTTAGTCTTGGTCACAAGTACTTCTGACAGTTTGGCAGACACACACATGATGATCAAACTACATGTAAATTATGTGGTCAGTTCTACGGTCACTGTCTTGAACATTATGTGCTTAAATTGCCCACTTACTGAGGAATATAGACACAAACAGTATAATAATCTATGTGACATGTCAAGATATCTTATAAATGAAAATAAGATACCAGAGAAGTGAGCTGTACTTCTGTTAACCCTCTTGTGGCCTAGTTCCTAGGCCTTTTGTGTATCCATATGCTATCCTGCACTACCGTCCACTCAGTAAGTTACATATTGCTTTATGTTACCCAGCATGCAACATACACACGTGACAATATAAAAAAACACTATGTTAATAAAATAACTCAAACAACACAATAAACGAAGCTGAACACAAACAACAACATCAATGACAAACATTCCGTAATGAAACACAAACACTGGCGCCAGTGAAAAACTGAAACGCGTGACGTCACGACTCACGGGCGAGTGTGACGTCACGACTCACGTGCTGGGAGGGAGGGGTCACCACAGGTTAGATTTCCAACACGCGTTACTTTCACCGTCTCTCCCTCCCTCCCCCCTCCATCCTTCCTTTACCTCGCTTCCCAACTTCACCTGCTGTACCACTCTTCCTTTTCTCCACCTGTCCTCCATCAATTACCCTACCTCCCACACTCCTCTTCCTCCTAACCTCTTTCTCCCACCCTCCTCTTCCTCCATCCTACCGTCCTCCCTCCCACCCATTCTCCCTGTCTGCCATCTTCTCTCTCTCTTCCATATACTCATTCATCTTCCCCTTCCTTCCTCCTCGAGTCCATGTACTCATCTACCCTTTCTTAAGTCCATGTACTCGTCTACTTTTCCCTAAGTCTATGTACTCATCTACCCTTCCCTAAGTCCATGTACTCATCTACCCTTCCCTAAGTCCATGTACTCATCTACCCTTTCTTAAGTCCATGTACTCGTCTACTTTTCCCTAAGTCTATGTACTCGTCTACTCTTCCCTAAGTCCATGTACTCCCCCCTTCCTCGGAGTCACCATTCTACCCGGGTCACCATACTACCCGGGTCACCATACTACCCGGGTCACCATACTACCCGGGTCACCATACTACCCGGGTCACCATACTACCCCGGTCACCATTCTACCCGGGTCACTATTCTACCCGGGTCACCATACTACCCGGGTCACCATACTACCTGCTGAGTTCAAGTGGTGTGTCGGCACATTTGTCAATAATTATTTTTTTTCATCAAACTTGGAATCAATGGAATGAATAATGTCTCCGTCCCGGCTGTGTTATCAGCCTCGAGTTACCCTCCGTCCCGGCTGTGTTATCAGCCTCGAGTTACCCTCCGTCCCGGCTGTGTTATCAGCCTCGAGTTACCCTCCGTCCCGGCTGTGTTATCAGCCTCGAGTTACCCTTCGTCCCGGCTGTGTTATCAGCCTCGAGTTACCCTCCGTCCCGGCTGTGTTATCAGCCTCGAGTTACCCTCCGTCCCGGCTGTGTTATCAGCCTCGAGTTACCCTCCGTCCCGGCTGTGTTATCAGCCTCGAGTTACCCTCCGTCCCGGCTGTGTTATCAGCCTCGAGTTACCCTCCGTCCCGGCTGTGTTATCAGCCTCGAGTTACCCTCCGTCCCAGCTGTGTTATCAGCCTCGAGTTACCCTCCGTCCCGGCTGTGTTATCAGCCTCGAGTTACCCTCCGTCCCGGCTGTGTTATCAGCCTCCGTCCCGGCTGTGTTATCAGCCTCAAGTTACCCTCCGTCCCGGCTGTGTTATCAGCCTCCGTCCCGGCTGTGTTATCAGCCTCCGTCCCGGCTGTGTTCAGAAGGTTAACATTGTTACCGGTTAAGAACAGGTCCCATTGTTCCAGTTTTATTAAACAGTAATATCAATTATCACTGGTTAACTAAAGAATGCCTCGCTATATCGGCTTTAAACTTTTTACGATGATGTATTCTATGGCTGCAAATTTGAACTTTTAATGAAACTGTTAAAGAAAAAATGGAATAGTTACATTCTGAACAATTACTGAAGAATGTATTTTCAGTGTCATAACTAAAGAATGAGTCGTCAGATCGGATTCAAACGCTTAAGTGTTTTAGTGTATCTTAACGAAGTATTTTTGCATTAAATTTGGGGTTTGTAGCACAATTTTCTAGATTGTTCATAAATTAAAATTGCTTAAACAAAAAAAAAATATTAGAGGATTACAGAGAATTTTAAATATAATGAAAAAAAAAGAGAAAAAGAGAAATATTGAAAACTCATGTTGTAATATATAATTTTCACGAGTTGAATGAACCCTTAAATACCGTACACAACTTGATGCCTGAGCCGGCACACTGCTCAGCTACAGTACACTAACATTATAATTTTGTTTTCTACTGTAGCTTCCTACAAGGCTTTACTTGCTACAGTACACTAACATTATAATTTTGTTTTCTACTGTAGCTTCCTACAAGGCTTTACTTTCTTAACTTCGGACTGCTGGCTCCGATCGGATTCAAACTTTCACCACTGGTGTGTCCCACTTAAAAGGCTTAATACTGTATCCTACTTATAAGGTTAATACTATATACCACTTAAGAGAAGGTTAATACTGTTAATGGAGTGTAGATGCCATTTGGCAACTTTTAATCTCGAAATGGTGCAGCAATACTTTACATTATTGTCTTCATGCCAGTAAGTGGCTCTTGGTCCAAGGAAGTGGCACTATCCTTTCTTTCCTCAGATCGAATCTTCACTTCATGACAACCTGGGTTACCGCTTTCCAATTATTAAAAGAAAATGGTTCTGAAAGGGATCAGTCTTTAAATAACAAAAAAAGGCACAATACCGTGACTGGAATGATACACAAATAACCCGCACATAAAAGAGAGAAGCTTACGACGACGTTTCGGTCCGACTGGGACTATTTACAAAGTTACACTGTATGACTTTGTAAATGGTCCAAGTCGGACTGAAACGTCGTCGTAAGCTTCTCTCTTTTATGTGCGGGTTATTTGTGTATGGGATCAGTCTTTAATGGCTAACTCATCTAATGAAATGGATGAATCGGTTCTGGGGTTTAGGGTTGGGTTGGGTTGGGTTACGTTAGGTTAGGTTAGGTTAGGTTAGGTTAGGTTAGGTCAGGTTAGGTCAGGTCAGGTCAGGTCAGGTCGGGTCGGGTCGTCAGGCCAGGTTAGGTTATGTTAGGTCAGGTCAGGTTAGATAAGATTTGTCAGGAAACTCGATGTGTTTCCTGACGCGGGTCTGTATGACGACCCACAGCTGGAGCTTTTGGAATGTGTACATGTAAATATTCTCTGTGCAATACGTGGAAAAATACTTCTGGTCAGCTTCAACGTTTTAGTACCGACGTGTTCACCTGGAGGGAAGCATCGCTTTGTTTTGGGTAACATCAGCAGCCTCGCACGGATTCAGTTAAGCACCTAGACTAATGGGAACGTTTGAAGTCCCTCTATCAGTGCTCCTTGGAACCTGTTCCCCTGTCATGTGGGGGTTCAATAACGTGGATTGGATAATAACACTCAAGTTGGATGTTCTAGTATATTGGGTGGAATATAGGGGGAGCACCAAGCCTTGACCTGCCGCCTGTCTAACGCTTCTACTTAAACTGGCTTGCTGAGTGCCTCGGAGGGTAGCGGCATTCAAAACATGCTAGGTCAGCTGAACAGTGAATAACAAGTGATTCACACAGACGGTTGGTAGTGAGTCATACTACTGGTAACTGGTTACTGGCAACTGGTTACTAGGAATTGATACTACTGAGTCGAAGAATTGAGACACTTCTGCAACATATGGGAATTTTTATTGAAAAAACGTTTCACTACACAGTGGCTTCATCAGTACATTACAAAGCAGGAAGGTATAAGGAGAGGAGGAGTTCGAGGTAATTAGTCCCTCAGCCTGGGGTTGATATGTTCAGTCCATCACTCTTGATTCCTATATGTTGCATAAGTGTCTCAATTCTTCAACTTGTCGGTTTTCAAAACCATTTATCACACTCCCCTGGAGCACTGCTGCACCTGACCACAACCACCGTTCAAGGTAGGCAAAATTCCAGACCTGGAGAATGTGCAGAGAGCCTTCACTGCTCGCAAGAACTAGGTTTTAATATGACAGTTATATTTTTTTATGAAATAAGTGAAGAACGTCTCTTCTAGTCAAACATATGTCACAGTGTTTGACCTTACTGGGTCATCCTAGCACCTAGGTTAAAGCTATGTAATGCACACTTATGTGCACACTTATGTGCACCTTTCTGTGTGCCCTCAAGACTATTGTATAAAGAAATATTTACCCAAAATTTCAATAAAATCAATTGTTAGGCAAGTGGACGCAAGTGCAACTAATGCGACATTTTATTGTGACAAAGCTCCTGGAGAGCGAAACGTTGCCACAATAAAAATGTTGCATTCGTTTCACTTGTGTTTTTTTTACCTAACATATTGTGGGTAATTCTACCAACATTATTACACTTAAAATTAAAACGCATGTTGGGTATCTGTACTGATGAAACGTTTCGTAGGGGAAACCATGCAGCTGAACTTTTCTCTACGCCGAGGGACTGACCACCCCAAATACTTTTTCTCTAAGATTGACTGATTGATTACATCATCATTATTTCATTACTACTGCTACCTGTGTATCTGACTGAAGAAGTCTTCTGTATTGGCGAAACGTTTCATCACTAAAGATACCTAACTGTTGCACATCTGTCTTAATCTTCAACTTGTCGGCATTTTTTACCATTTTCAACGGTTATTACGCTTAATATCGCCTTACCTACATAAACCTTACTTAGCAACTCTGGATTGATTTCAACAAGTTGCAGATCCCAATTTTCCATTTTCAATGAAAAAGATGGGGAAAAATTTGAAATATTGATTTCCCTGTGATAAATTCTGCGTGATCCATCCGTTTGGCTTCCCCTTCAACGCTGATTACCTGATAATGCAAATTGTGAGTGTCTTCAGACTTGATGTGCTGGTGTATTTTAGGATGCTGGTCTCTCTGAGATAACTAGTGAATGCCTCTTCAGCTTGTCTTCCAACCTGGTGTTTCTTAGTGGTAGGTTTGAATTATTTTGGGGCTGTGTATGTCCAAATTCGACATTTTTAGTGAAGAAATTAGTTTTCATGTAATAATAATAATAATAATAATAATAATAATAATAATCTTTATTTCTACAAGTACATGTACAATTAATACAATCCTAGCTGACATCAATGGCATACTATTATACAGAAATCTCCCTGTTATGCAGAGTATTTCGGGGAAATTACGTCAATTTTGTCCACAGGATGTGACTCACATCAATCGACTAACATCCAGGTACCTATTTTACTGATAGGCTTACAGGGACAACAGGTTTCTTAAGAAAACACGTCCTAAGGTTTCCACCCGTACCGGGATCGAACCAGGGACCTCAATGTGTGAGCTGAGTGCATTAGCTTCAAACCTTTAACGCTAATAATTGCATTAGACGCTTATGCCGCACTCTGCACTCTTCCTTTGGCTTGCTCTAACATACAGTACAGGGGCCTGGCGTTACGTAACACAGGGATAACGTCGACTCACACAGCAATGAAAATGCATCTAACGATTGTTTTCTAATTTCAACTATATTATTTCTCAATTCGCTAATGAGTGCCCAGTAGTTAAGATCAAAAATAAGTACAGAAATCAACTATTTAACAATTGGCTTACTGTTGTTCAAAGCCATTAGCAGGGAAGGCAGTTTTACACCGGGTACTAGTGAATATATTGGCCAATCATTTACCAGGATCAGGGAAAGCATTACAAATTCCATTTGACTACATATTTCATGCTGATTCCATTAACTAAACTCTCGCCAAACTGTATTTCATTAATGTTCCGCGCGTCGGAATTTAATAAGAAAGAGCTATCAAATCGAAGCGTACACAGAAAAAAGGGGAAGGAAAAAATGTATAGTCTGGGGGTGAGATTGCAGCGGCTACTGCTATTATAGTGTGTACACACACACACACACACACACACACACACACACACACACACACACACGACGGTAACAAATGTTTGTAACACCCAAAATGTTTTACGTAGTTTCGAACTGCCGGCAAAATCACGTGAAAAAACCTTACCAATGGAGGTGAGGAACCTTCTTTATGGAACCCTTACAAACCTGCCACTGACTGTAAGACTGCTGAGTCAACCACCTGTGACCCACACGGCCATCTTGACTGGAAGTATCCCACAGTGGTACAACGGAGAACCTCCCATAGTGGTACAACAGAAAGCATCCTACAGTGGTACAACAGAAAGCATCCTATAGTGGTACAACAGAAAGCATCCTACAGTGGTACAACAGAAAGCATCCTACAGTGGTACAACAGAAAGCATCCTACAGTGGTACAACAGAAAGCATCCTACAGTGGTACAACAGAAAGCATCCTACAGTGGTACAACAGAAAGCATCCTACAGTGGTACAACAGAAAGTATCCTACAGTGGTACAACAAAGAACATCCCACAGTGGCACAACAGAAAGAATCCCACAAAGGTACAACCCGAGCGAGTAGGCTGGTGATCTACGTAAACAGACCAACAGATCACCATATAACACACACCTGCGCGCGCACACACACACACACACACACCCAGTAACAAGGGGACACAGTTGGAAGCTGAAGACACAGATGAATCACAGGGATGTTAGGAAGTATTTCTTCAGCCACAGAGTAGTCAGTAAGTGGAATAGTTTGGGAAGCGATGTAGTGGAGGCAGGATCCATACATAGCTTTAAGCAGAGGTATGATAAAGCTCACGGCTCAGGGAGAGTGACCTAGTAGCGATCAGTGAAGAGGCGGGGCCAGGAGCTCGGACTCGACCCCCGCAACCTCAACTAGGTGAGTACAACTAGGTGAGTACCTGCGCGCACACACACCTGCACACACACACACACACACACACACACACACACACACACACACACACTGCAGGTGTGTAGCTAGTACAACATAACTTACGTATCAATACACAGTAAATGAGAAGCGTTATGTTACAAAATATACATGACATTGAAACAGTATTCCCTGGTTTAACAAAACATGCATCCAGTGCCCATAAAACACTGCTAACATATTATTTACAAAAATGAGAAGTGGCCACTACTCACTGACTATAATATTTAAGGTGTCGTTGTTACTTTAATCTTGTAAATTCATGTGCTGCGTCTATCCCATAAACGTTCCCCAGTGTACAGAGTACAAAGAGTATTTATTTACTGTAAATTGTAAATACAAATTACTGTCCAAGTATCTGAGATGAGGGGGAGAACACTGGGTTTTGTGCACCAATAATAAATACCATTAAATACTTTATGTATTTATATAAATATATCCCCTAGTGTCATTAACTATTTTTAGTAAACCGTTTTGTTTAACGTTTTGCACCTTCCGGAACATACGTCGAGGGTTTATGAAGCACCCAGGTGAGACAAGGTTTGTCAGGAAACAGGACATATAATGAGTTTAGGGACTAGAAGCCAGAGTTTGGATATCTAAGAAAGTTACAGTCGTTACTAGTAGTAACAGTGTTTACATGTTTATATATGATTACAACTGTAACGACTTACTGATGCAGTACTTTCAAATGCTCTGTGAGTATTCTGTTCTCTCTTCATTGCTTGTCCACCTACACACTCAATGATAAACATAATCTCGTGTTCTTCCTCCTTTCATCTCCTTCCTAACCTACCACCAGTCTCCTCAACTCTATATATCATCAGTGACACTCAACTTTCTTCCCCCCATTATCTCTTTCCTGTCTTGTGTGCTGTCGCACTTGCTGTCGCTTGTCTCACCTCTTGCTCTCAGGAGAGTATCTCTGCTCCTGTATTTCACCTTCGTGTTACAGTTCCTAAAAGCAGTTACTATGTTAACCTTACACACAGAACAGGTGGTATTTTTTGCGTTTTTAAACGTGACAGGCTTGTCCTAAAGATGTTTTTCTTGGACACGTCTACTGAGTCCAACACTGGCAAGCCAGCGGTCACTGTTCCTCTCCCCCCACAACAACAACAACAACAACGTCTACCCACAATTTCTATTTACAAAAAATATTCGTCAAAACCAATGATTTTGAAACGTCATGCCAAGGTGTCGGTCCCTCCTCGACTACTTATTGTAAAGTCATAAATGACGAGAGGAAAAACAAAGCCAGAAGATAATACTGGAAAGTGCGGTAGTAGTAGTAGTAATAGT
>NC_091309.1:25987456-26039956 GCF_038502225.1 Cherax quadricarinatus
ATGGCGAAGGTATAAGAGACATCCTACCACCTATAACAGGAACTTGCACAGGCAAGCCTGTAGGCATATGGGTGACGTTCAAAAGTGGGCCATTGCTAAATGGGAGGTGGACACAAAAAGAAAGCTAGCATCAGATAGGGTAGGCTCCAAAACTTCGTGGTCCCTGGTCAAGGACAGGCAAGGTTATCTGCCTGATGAACTCATTCCACCTCTAAATCGACAGGATGGGACCACCTCTACTAGTAGTCAAGAGAAAGCGGACCTCTTTGCCGAACACTTTACTACCAAAATGCAAGTTCCTGATCCAGCAAGGGACCCTCCTTGGCTAGATGCAAGAACTGCGTCAAAACTGTCAGTGGCGACAAAAAGTCAGGAAGAGGTGCACTTCCTTCTTAAATCGCTTGACTAAGAAAAGGCTGTGGACCCAGACAAGCTGAGCCCAAGATTGCTGAAATGTGCATACCAGCTAGCAGCACCTCTAACTCGCATCTTTCAGCACTGCCTAGTACAGTGTAAATGGCCTTCTCTGTGGAAAGTGGCAATTGTAGTCCCTGTTCACAAAAAGAAGAGCAGAGCAGAAATCAGCAACTACAGACCAGTGTCATTCCTGTCAATCACTGGCAAGCTCCTTGAGACAATAATCTCAAGACAAATGACAGAGTTTTTTGACTACCACTCACTACTTTGTGACTGTCAATATGGCTTCAGGAAAGGTTACTCTGCTGCTGATCTGTTGTTAAACCTCTCTACTAAGTGGCACCAGTCACTGGATGAATCCCAAGTCAGCTGTGTGGTAGCACTGGACATTGCTGGTGCTTGCGACCGGGTGTGGCACCAGGGCCTCTTAGCAAAACTGCAAGCCCTGAGAATTGCAGGCTCTACAATATGTCTCCTCAGTGATTACCTTCATGGTAGATCTCTAAGGGTAGTTCTCAATGGAACAGAATCAGCAAGACATCCTACTGGGGCAAGTGTTCCAAAAGGAAGTGTTCTGGGACCTTTGTTATGGGATGTCTATTTCAATGACCTTCTTCATCTCATTACAGAATCCCATGCATATGCAGACGACTGTACACTGACATTCACTTATCCAAGAGAAGAAATGCCAGCTGCTCTAAGCTACATCAATCACCAGCTCAGAGCTATCAGCTTGGGGAAATAGATGACAAGTAACATTTGCACCTGAGAAAACAGAAATGATGATCTCTAGGCACCAAGATGGTGATGCGGGTGCAGTAGTAAGGATGAATGGGAGGGTGTTGGCACCTGGGTAAGAAGTTGATATCCTTGGGGTGAAATTTGACTCCAAATTGACAATGAAAAACCACGTTGTAAATCTTGCAAACAAGGCAGCCAGGAACTTACAGCACTTCGCCGTATCTCGCATCTGCTTGACAGTAGGGGTTGCAAGATTTTGTACGAGGCACAAGTACGCTCACACCTTAAGAATGCTCCACTTTCTTGGTTCGCCTGCCCCCCCCCCTCTCATCTGCGACTGCTTGACAGAGTAGAGAACAGAGCAAGACGTCTCATCTCTCGCCTGGACCAATCCTGGATAGATCTGTCATTTCAGCAGAGCCTTCAACACAGGAGGGATGTGGGTGGCCTGACTGTTATGTACAAGGCCAATATTGTAAAAGTACCACACTTGGATCCACTTCGAGGACAGCGTGAAGCAAGTTTCTATAATCCACAAGACGGGCAGAAAGCAGCAACTTCACTCTGGCTGTACCCTTCTCCAGAACATCACTTCATCTGAGATCATTTATCCCCAGGATGACTCGAGTATGGAACACATTCGTACAGCATTATGATGTCAACGAGATAAAGTCAGTTGATCAGATGAAAATGCTGGCCCACAGATGGCTCCCACTTTCTCCTATTCTCTAATTGTATGTTTCATAACAATAAATATGCTTTCAAATGAGCTGATGTAGGTAACAGCTCTTAGCTTGTCAATAAAGCTATTGATCCTTAACCTGTAAATAGCTTGTCACTAAAGCTAGGGATCCTTAACCTAACTTTGTCAAACCCTGTGTAAAAGAGAGAGAGAGAGAGAGAAAAGAAACAAAGTATTATCTATATCTTGGGAAGTATCTGTATGGTGTCTTATCTAAATCTAGGCGAGTATCTGTATGCTGTATTATCTACGTCTTAGCAAGTATCTGTATAGTGTATTATCTATTTCGTATATGGTTAACACCTTTCAATGTTAGGTATCTATTTATCTGTAACTTGTTACAGTAACGTCACCATACACTAACAGAAACGTCACCATACACTATCAGACATGTCACCGTACACTAACAGAAACGTCTCCATACACTAACAGTAACGTCACCATACACTAACAGTAACATCACCATACACTAACAGTAAAGTCACCATACACTAACAGTAACGTCACCATACCCTAACGGTAACGTCACCATACACTAACAGAAACGTCACCATACACTAACAGTAACGTCACCGTACATAACGGTAGGGTAGCGCCAACGACCAGCTGTGAACTTGAAGCATTGCGGTAAAAGTCGGAAATCCCGGAACTCTTAGTAAACGTTTCCGCCTAATTATCTTCACCGCAGGAGGAGGAGGAGGAGGAGGAGGAGGAGGAGAGGAGGAAGAGGAGGAAGAGGAGGGAGGAGGAGGCTGAATGAGGAAGAGTAGGAGGTGGTAGGACTAGGACGGAAGAGGAAGACGGAGAATGAAGGAGGAAGAGGAGGAATGAGAAAGGGGAGAGGGAGGAGGAGTTAACGGAAGGGGGAGGAGCATAAGTGGAAAGAAAATGTGGTTTTGAGATGTATATCTCTTCCTTCAGACGACAGATAACACTGGAGACCAGCAGTGTACTGCTACACTATCATACTTAAAATTAAGACACATGTGCAACATCTGGGTATCTTTATTGTAGACGTTTCGCCATCCAGTGGCTTTATCAATACAAATTCCAGGACATAACTTGAAGACAGTAGGACTATATACAGAAGATGAGGTAATCAGTCCCTCAACCTAGCAGTAGGTGCGAAGAGCACCGTAGTCTTGGAGATTCTTAAGCAGAAGTAAGAAGCCTGGCGCTTATATAGTAACGTCAGGTGTAGCAGACGAAGGCATAGTCACTGGTAGGCGGGATTCCCCAGTGGAAGTAGGTCCTTCCCAAAGAAATGGGTTAGTTGTAGTAGTAGTTGTCGTAGTCGTGAAGGTTATGTACATGTCCTCAGAATCAAGATTCCATGATGTTGCAGTGTCTGACAAGTTGCGCAAGAATGGTATATAATACCGACATGTTGCACATGTGTCTTAATTACATCTTGTCGGTATTATATACCATTCTTGCACAACTTGTCAGACACTACAACATCATGGAATCTTGATTCTGAGGACATGTACATAACCTTCACGACTACGACAACTACTACTACAACTAACCCATCTCTTTGGGAAGGACCTACTTCCACTGGGGAATCCCGCCTACCAGTGACTATGCCTTCGTCTGCTACACCTGACGTTACTATATAAGCGCCAGGCTCCTTGCTTCTGCTTCAGAATCTCCACGACTACGGTGCTCTTCGCACCTACTCCTAGGTTGAGGGACTGATTACCTCATCTTCTGTACATAGTTCTACTGTCTTCAAGTTATGTCCTAGAATTTGTATTGATAAAGCCACTGGATGGCGAAACGTCTACAATAAAGATACCCAGATGTTGCACATGTGTCTTAATTTCATCTTGTCGGTATTATATACCATTCTTGCACATCATACTTACACTGTGTCAGCACACTGGAGACCAGCAGTGTACTGCTGCATTATCATACTCACACTGTGTCAGCACACTGGAGAATAGCAGTGTACTGCTGCACTATCATACTTACACTGTGTCAGCACACTGGAGACCAGCAGTGTACTGCTACACTATCATACTCACACTGTGTCAGCACACACTAGCTGTGTTCCTCTCTCACATCCCATCACGCAGGATACGTCACAGTGTTAAGATGTGTCACCTTGAGCTGAGAGACTTCAGCAGTGTCAGCCTGAGCTGAAAGACTTCAGTAGTGTCAGACTGACGTGGGTCACTTCAGTAGTGTTAGCCTGAGCTGGGAGACTTTAGCAGTGTCAGACTGAGCTGAGAGACTTCAGTAGTGTCAGACTGACGTGGGTCACCTCAGTAGTGTCAGCCTGAGCTGGGAGACTTCAGCAGTGTCGGCCTGAGCTGGGAGACTTCAGCAGTGTCAACCTGAGCCGAGAGACTTCAGCAGTGTCACCCTGAGCTGAGAGACTTCATCACTGTCAGCCTGAGCTGAGAGACTTCAGCAGTGTCAACATGAGCTGGAAGACTTCAGCAACGTCAGCCTGAGCTGGAAGACTTCAGTAGTGTCAGCCTGAGCTGGGAGACTTCAGCAGTGC
This sequence comes from Cherax quadricarinatus, assembly GCF_038502225.1. Classification (NCBI taxonomy): domain Eukaryota; kingdom Metazoa; phylum Arthropoda; class Malacostraca; order Decapoda; family Parastacidae; genus Cherax; species Cherax quadricarinatus. The sequence goes on from NC_091309.1 coordinate 25,991,866, forward strand.
CAGTCTGAGCTGGGAGACTTCATCAATGTCAGCCTGAGCTGAGAGACTTCAGCAATGTCAGCCTGAGCTGGAAGACTTCAGCAGTGTCAACCTGAGCTGGAAGACTTCAGTAGTGTCAGCCTGAGCTGAGAGACTTCAGGAGTGTCAACCTGAGCTGGAAGACTTCAGCAGTGTCAGCCTGAGCTGGGAGACTTCAGCAGTGTCAGCCTGAGCTGGAAGACTTCAGTAGTGTCAGCCTGAGCTGGAAGACTTCAGCAGTGTCAGCCTGAGCTGGAAGACTTCAGTAGTGTCAACCTGAGCTGGAAGACTTCAGTAGTGTCAACCTGAGCTGGAAGACTTCAGCAGTGTCAGCCTGAGCTGGAAGACTTCAGTAGTGTCAGCCTGAGCTGGAAGACTTCAGCAGTGTCAGCCTGAGCTGGAAGACTTCAGTAGTGTCAACCTGAGCTGGAAGACTTCAGTAGTGTCAACCTGAGCTGGAAGACTTCAGTAGTGTCAACCTGAGCTGGGAGACTTCAGCAGTGTCAGCCTGAGCTGAGAGACTTCAGCATGACAATGAGGATATCATCCAGTATCCCATTAATGGTTCATCAGCTAGGACAGCTACAAGGGTGTCCTTCCAGCAGAGCTGGAGTTACTATCACTTGGGAATTACCATCTCTCAGGATTGCCAGTCCTATATTTATCAAGATATCTTCATTATCTCGAGCAAGAGAAATAATATATAGGAGACAGAGGAAAGAAAGGAGGTGAGAGAGAAATTTGGACGACATGGTATATTTAGCTACGTACATGTGTTGCTATACTACACTGTAGTCATAATATGCCTAAGAATATTGACACTAGCCTGGTGACGCAACCATCAGACTACACCATCAGCTGTGGACTGATGGTTGTGTACGTACACAGGTGAGTGAATGTACGACGTACAATGCACCGATGGGACGGCACAATATTTTTCGCCGATATACCATCAAAATTTACGGACATTAATACTTTGGCACTTCACTGGTATACATGGTTACCCGTACACACTTCCCTGGTATACATGGTTACCCGTACACACTTCCCTGGTATATATGGTTACCCGTACACACTTCCCTGGTATACATGGTTACCCGTACACACTTCCCTGGTATACATGGTTACCAGTACACACTTCCCTGGTATACATGGTTACCTGTACACACTTCACTGGTATACATGGTTACCCGTACACACTTCCCTGGTATACATGGTTACCCGTACACACTTCCCTGGTATACATGGTTACCCGTACACACTTCCCTGGTATACATGGTTACCCGTACACACTTCCCTGGTATACATGGTTACCCGTACACACTTCCCTGGTATACATGGTTACCCGTACACACTTCCCTGGTATACATGGTTACCCGTACACACTTCCCTGGTATACATGGTTACCCGTACACACTTCACTGGTATACATGGTTACCCGTACACACTTCCCTGGTATACATGGTTACCCATACACACTTCCCTGGTATACATGGTTACCCATACACACTTCCCTGGTATACATGGTTACCCGTACACACTTCCCTGGTATACATGGTTACCCATACACACTTCCCTGGTATACATGGTTACCAGTACACACTTCCCTGGTATACATGGTTACCAGTACACACTTCCCTGGTATACATGGTTACCAGTACACACTTCCCTGGTATACATGGTTACCAGTACACACTTCCCTGGTATACATGGTTACCCATAAACACACGTTTACACTAGGCCTCTTCCTGAAGACCACCCTGGGGAAGGGAGGGAGGGCAGACATAAGCTTTAATTATGTCCTAGCAATATCGTAGGATGTTGGCAGCTAGTCTTCCTCTTCGCCCTACACCATGTACTTCCTCCTACCAAGTGCTACCTTTTCCCTGCCTCCTCACTTTCCTTCTCCTTCCTTAACACTTCGGTCGTCTCCCACCTAGGCAGGGTGACCCGAAAAAAGAATTAACTCTTTCATCATCATTCACTCCATCACTGTTTTGCCAGAGACGAATTTTTAAAGCGTGTAGCGAATTCCTGGTAGAAAGATGGCTGCCGCATTTAGCAAAGCCACACAAAACGAGGGATTTCCGGGATTATCGTCCCTGTTTCCAGATCACAGACTAGGCCTCCCTGTTGATGGTGTGTGTGATCAATTAGGCCGGTGGTGCTGTGACCAGGTCATAGGCTAGGCCTTCCTGTTGATGGTGTTATTAGGTAGGCTGGTGGTGCTGTGACCAGGTCACAGATGAGGCCTCCCTGTTCAAGGTGTGATCAGCTAGGCTGGTCGTGTTTGCTGCAGGCAACCCCACATAGCCACTACATCCAGCAGGTTCTCAGGCCAGCTATCACAGCCTGGTTGATCTGGCGAGATTTACGGCACCCGAGCTAAGCCTCTTCTGAATATCAAAATGGTATACAATACACACAGGTTGGTAAGTAAGAAACATAGGCAACAGTAAGCCATCTTTATTCCGAAACGTTTCGCCTACACGGTAGACTTCTTCAGTTCAATGAAGACAACTATCTGTTGAACATGCGTCTGTTGAACATGCGTCTGACTCATCCCCCTCTCCTGAGTTACCTGGCCCAGGTGAGCACGTCACCATGACAACGGACCCCCCCCCCACTGCTAACCACCCACCTTCTCGCCCCGTCAGAGATACAAGGCATTAATGATGCCTGTGAACGTTACTACCCAGCTTGTTAGTAAGGTTTTTATTCCGCCACTGTAGCTGCTCACAGCAGTCATCATATACTTTGACGGTACAATGCTAACACTCCTCACTGATTCTCACTTCAACTTCGTGTATATATGTAATATGTGTATGCAATATGTATGTATATATAACAATATGTGTGTGCTCATTTTATATATATATATATATATATATATATATATATATATATATATATATATATATATATATATATATATATATATAATAACTTGCAACATAATCTCAATAATTTTATAAGTTTTAAACCTATTAAATAGTTTACTAAGGGTGGGTTTAGCAAATTGGTTTAATGTTGTTATTTATATATGGTGTCCACCTCCAGTGAAAATCGTGGGGGCTATAACAACAGCCTAGGAGAGGTTAACAAACAACAGCCTAGGAGAGGTTAACAGCCTAGGAGAGGTTAACAAACAACAGCCTAGGAGAGGTTAACAGCCTAGGAGAGGTTAAAATCCTAAGAGAGGTTAACATCCTAAGAGAGGTTAACAGCCTAAGAGAGGTTAACAGCCTAGGAGAGGTTAACAGCCTAGGAGAGGTTAACAGCCTAAGAGAGGTTAACAGCCTAAGAGAGGTTAACAGCCTAGGAGAGGTTAACAGCCTAGGAGAGGTTAACAGCCTAAGAGAGGTTAACAGCCTAAGAGAGGTTAACAGCCTAGGAGAGGTTAACAGCCTAGGAGAGGTTAACAGCCTAGGAGAGGTTAACAGCCTAGGAGAGGTTAACAGCCTAGGAGAGGTTAACAGCCTAGGAGAGGTTAACAGCCTAGGAGAGGTTAACAGCCTAAGAGAGGTTAACAGCCTAGGAGAGGTTAACAGCCTAAGAGAGGTTAACAGCCTAGGAGAGGTTAACAGCCTAGGAGAGGTTAACAGCCTAAGAGAGGTTAACAGCCTAAGAGAGGTTAACAGCCTAAGAGAGGTTAACAGCCTAAGAGAGGTTAACAGCCTAGGAGAGGTTAACAGCCTAGGAGAGGTTAACAGCCTAAGAGAGGTTAACAGCCTAAGAGAGGTTAACAGCCTAGGAGAGGTTAACAGCCTAGGAGAGGTTAACAGCCTAAGAGAGGTTAACAGCCTAGGAGAGGTTAACAGCCTAGGAAAGGTTAACAGCCTAAGAGAGGTTAACAGCCTAAGAGAGGTTAACAGCCTAGGAGAGGTTAACAGCCTAGGAGAGGTTAACAGCCTAAGAGAGGTTAACAGCCTAGGAGAGGTTAACAGCCTAAGAGAGGTTAACAGCCTAGGAGAGGTTAGGAGAGGTTAACAGCCTAGGAGAGGTTAACAGCCTAAGAGAGGTTAACAGCCTAGGAGAGGTTAACAGCCTAAGAGAGGTTAACAGCCTAGGAGAGGTTAACAGCCTAGGAGAGGTTAACAGCCTAGGAGAGGTTAACAGCCTAGGAGAAGCTGTGGCTTTTATTTAAATGTATTTTCGAGGTCAAATATATTGTTCTTGTTTTAGGCACAAGTTTTATGTAATTTTGTCCACTTCAGTTATCTTAATATATCTTGGTATAATTCTTGAGCCTGGTACTGTCTTATGTATTATGTACATAGTACAGGAAATTATAAAAAATATATATGTCTCAGTGGAAGCAAATGAAATTAATATAAACCAATAATTATAGTAATAATAGTAATATCAGCGGTCATAATAATAATAATAATAATAGTAATAATAATAATAATAAATCATAACAATAAAATCAAATATAATAAAAATGGGGATAATAACAATAATAAAATAATTAATATATCAATAACATCAACTAATAAAAATAGCAATAAATCGTCTATAATAAATTTCTTGTTATTTATCTTTGAAGGGGGTAAAATCTACCCCCCCCTTTTTCTACCTTGAGTTAATTTTGTTATGGTAATGGAGAGTTCTTTGATGTTGCGTGCAGGATGGGGGGGGGGGAAGTTGATGAGATGCAACATGGCAGCGGCTCTGTGTTGCAAACATGTTGTATTGTAAACAATTTTAATATTCAAAGGATTCGCTAAACAATGTTGGGTCCTTCGGAGAGTGGAGGCGGCTCGATTCTCCTTCCGCTTATCGCCGAATTCTACTCTCGCAGCCGTGGCTAATGAGGGAAAACACACACACACACACACACACACACACACACACACACACACACACACGGTAAAGCTCTTAGAACAGGGAGAGTGGACCTAGTAACGACCAGGTAACGAAGAGGCGGGTCCAAGAGCTACTACTCAAGCCCTGCAACCACAAATAGGTGAGTACACGCTAGCAGCGATCATTAGCAACCTGAAGACCAACTGAAGGAGAGGTTTGAAGAGAGGCTCAATCTCCTTACAAGGGGAACTGAATTAACATACACCAAAGTAAGGGAAGAGGTCACTGAAAGAGGAAAATAGAGATACAATGGCAAAGTATCATAAAGATGAAGGAGGAAATTAAAAGGATGAAGGAGAATAGAAGGAGGAACTCTAAGGAAGGAGCTTGAAGGACAGTTTATTGTTCATCAGAAGGAAACTCTGATGACATGCAAAAAAAAAAAAAAAACCTAGGGGAAAGGCCACAAAAAAGGTTAGTGAGGCTATTAATAGCAAAAAGTTGGACTCTAAAACTAGAAGAGGAAATGGAAGGCTGAAGGAAACTATAGAGGAAATGAGAGGGAGGATATTAAAGGTTGTAACAATGAAGGAAGGAGAGGAGGCAGGGGGACCTAGAGAGGACAAAGATCTAGTCACTGGCGAAGATGCTCTCTGCAGACAGGGAAGCGAGGGAGGGGATAAAAGAGGCTGCAGTGGAAATAATAAAAACAGACAACAGGAAGAGACAGGAAGGTCACTGATGATCTACGGACTTCATGAAGCTAAAGGAGTCCCAGGAAGGATATGGGAAGGCGAGAAACGTGAGGTTATAACGACCATCAGTGCACTGGAGGACACGAAGAGATTGCAAAGGTGGCAAAATTTCATTGGATTGGAAGCTTCTCCCAATCTAAATGGAACCTTCTGGTCCCATATGGATCGGGACATGATATTACGGCAATACAAGACGATACAATCATCGTTCCTATCTGCATCAGGACAGGACAGGCGGAAAGACACAACTGAGGGAGTACGTGAAAACCCATCAAAAAGAGAGAGCAGAGAAGAGCAGCAGATGAGGGGCCAAGAAGATGGAGCACCCAAAGTCATGGAGCTCCAGATGCAACCTCAACCCCACTTTGCCAGCTGGAACAACTCTGGGTCACCCCCCAAATTTCCTCAATAACACTAACAGTAACCTTTCTTTCCGTCTACCTTCACCCCACTCCCTCTCTTTTCCCCTTACCTGCTTGTAACACTATCCCTGGTAACACACCCAGTAGTGACGCACACATCAACCTCAGTCCTACCTCCCACACTCTTGTAGGGTGAGAAACATGAAAAGGGAGTAGACAACACAAACCTGCATGCGATAAGGGAAACTAATCTAAAAGTGTCGTACACCAATGCAGATGGGTTATGTAACAAAGAGTGATAAGGTGAATAAATGAACAGATGGGGGTAACTTCAAACATCGTAGACATCACAGAGACAAAGCTGACCAACATATCAGATGTCATTTTTCCAGCTGGATATTAAGTGATAAGGAAAGATAAAGGGAACAAGAGAGTCTGAGGAATGGTATTCTTAATCAGAAATCACTGGAGCTTTTAAGAAGTGCATGGTTTTAAAGTAGGCTCAGTTAATAATGGGGAATCCATAATAATAGTTGAACTGATATACAACCTGCCACCTAACAACAGGAGACCGTGGCAGGAATATGAAGACAACAACAAGGTGGTGGTTGACATCTTAGCCGAAGCAGCTAGAAGTGAGTGTAGGGCCAAGGCAGTTACTTATCATGGGTAATTTCACCCACAAAGAAATAGGTTGGCAGAACTGGGACCCACATGGAGGACCGGAAACATGGTCTAAACTGATGGAGATAGTCAGGAAAATTGTGTGTCTGCATGTTAAGTATACAAGAGAGAGAGAGAGAGAGAGAGAGAGAGAGAGAGAGAGAGAGAGAGAGAGAGAGAGAGAGAGAGAGAGAGAGAGAAGGGGGAGGAGATGCACCAGCAAGGCTGGACTCGGTGTTTACCACAAATATTTCCGACACAGAAACAGAATATGAGATCCACCCCCCCACCGGGTAACAGCGACCATACAGTGCTGAACACGTGTAATCAAACGCAGAGGGAAGATTGGTAAGTGGAGGGTGTGAAAAGCCAGACTTAGAAAAAATAACTTTGCAACAATGAGGGAATTCCTAAACGCATTGCAGTGGATGAGATGGAGTATGTAGTTGGGAAGTGCCCAGAAGCAGAGAATAACTTCGTACCCAGACAAGAAGAGGAAATATAAAACAAAAGAGAGCGCCTTTGAGCCAACTAAAGATGCGGAGAGGTCAAGAAAAATATGATCATGAAATAAAAGCTTTAAGAAGAAACGAATAGATGAGAATAGAGAAGTAAGCAGATTAGCCAGAAATGAATATTCAAGTGTGAGGAGAGAGGCTGAGTGATTCGAGAATAACATAGCAATTAAGGCCAAGTCTGAACTAAAACTGCTTCACAGTCACGTCAGAAGTAAAACGATGGTAAAAGACTACATAATTCAACTGAAGAAGGAAAGAGAGTTCACAGAAAATGACAAGGAAGTTTGTAAAGTGCCGAATAATCAATTTAGTTAGAGTTCTTCTCAATGGAAACAATGGCACTGCCAGAAAGCCCAGGGAAAAAGAGTGCATCAACAAGTGCTGGACACGATACACACAACAGAAGTTAAAATGACAGAGCTGGATACATCAAAGACAGTGGGACATGACAGGGTGTCATCATGGATTCTACGAGAGGGAACAGAAATCCTCATTGAACTTCTAGCTATGATCTATAAGTTAATGAACACTGGACTGTTGCCAGATATCTTGAAGACAGAAAACCTAGTACCCATATTTAAGAGGATGGGCAGAAGGCACTGAACTACTGGCCAATTTCACTGACATGTATACCATGCAAGGTAATGGAGAAGGTAGTCCGGGGAGTGGTAGAGCCCTTAGAAAGAAGTGGCTTCATAAACAAGAACCAGCAAAGATTCAGAGATGACAGGTGTAGTTTTACCAATCTTTTGGAATTATATGACAAAATAACAGATGCAAGACGAGAGAGGATAAGTGGACTGCATTTTTTCTTAAGATTGCAAGAAAATATCTGATACTGTACTCACACAAGATTGGGACCAAAAAAAAACTTGAGAAGCAGACAGGAACAGCAAGGAATGTCCTCCGGTGGATCGACGAGTACCTTCGGGAAAGGAAGCAAAGAGTGTATGGGAAGAGATATCAGAATAGGGAAGAGTGGCAAGCGCGGTACCACAAGGATCGGTATCATGGCCACTACTGTTCTGGTTTATGTGAACGACATACCAAATGAGACTAAGTCAGATGTATCTCTGTTCGCTGAAACAAAGCTTAACAAAAATACAAACAGATGAGGACGATGAGAGGCTACAAATAGATCTAAATAACCTGCAAGGTTGATCAGATAAGCTGTTGCTTGAATCCATCCGCAGCAAATGCAAGGTTATGAAGACTGGGGAAGGGGTCAGATGATCACCTAAGGAGTATAGACTCGGGGCCAGAGGCTGCAGATCTCATTCAAAGAGAAGGACCCGCATATCACCAGATGATCACATCAGCAGAATAACCTCTATAGCCCATGCTCACCGGTCAAATCTGAGAGCGACCTTCAGGAATCTTAAAAATGAGTCACTCGAAGCACTTCATACAACATGTCAGGTTCCAACATGGAACCCACACCTGAGGAAGCATGTTAAGAAATTGGAGAAAATGCAGAAGCACGCAACAAGACTAGTTCCAGAGCTAAGAGGTATGAACAACGAAGATAGGCTAAAGGAATTGAATATAAAGACCCTGGAGGGCAGAAGAACCAGGGAAGACATAAGAACATACAAAATACTCAAGAGGAATTAATAAGGCAGACAGGGACAGGCTGCTTGAAAGGTGGAAAACACGTACCTGGGGGCACAACCGGAAGTTAAAAATGCAGACGAGTCAAAGGGATGTTAGGAAGTATTTTTTTCAGTTTTAGGGTGGTTGGAAAGTGGAAAGACCTCGAAGAAGTCGTGGTGATGCGGACTCCATACACAGTTTTATGAGAGGGTACAAGAGGGCCCACGAAACTAAGAGGGAATATGTCAAGCGGCAAGTTCAGAGACGGAGCCAGGAGCTAAGACTCAACCAAAGCAACCCCATATAGGTGAAAAGATAGAGAGAGAGTGGGGGAAGGGGGGAGGGAGGGAGGGAGAGACCTCGTTCTGTTCCATCATTGAGGGTACATTCTTGTATACGCGGTGGGGCTGTTTGACGCGCGGTGGGACCAGCTTGACTCGCGTCAAGGGGTTGTCTAACGCGGGGTGAGACTTACCACAAGCTATCCTTCCTACGCGCTGTACAGTTTCTTATACGCGCAGTGACCACTTTATTTATGCATGGCGGCACAAGCTTCACACGCACAATGGAGCGCGCTTTACGTAATGGCGCTCGTTTTACAAGCGTTAAGCTCTCTTCATGTACAATGGCGCTCGTGTTAAGCGAGTTGGGTGACTCCTTCGCCCCATCTCTAGAGTTAGACTAAGCGCAATATGCACCACACTTGCGCATGAAAAAGCGGTCAAAGCGCATTTACGTCCGAAACTAGGCACAGAAAACAAGGTTCATACAGTGATAGCAAGCACCATCAGGAACAAACTAATTTAAAATAGTGAGGGAGGTATCTCAACTTAGTGAAGACCCATGACATGCAGAAACTAGTTGAATTCTCACTCAGACAAGATCAGTCATCAGAGGTGTCAGAACACTGGGTCAGCCATCAGACAGGGTGTCAGCACAGAGGGTAGTCATCAGACAAGGTCTCTTTACACAGGATCAGGACAGTGTCAGAACACTGGGTCAGTCACTAGACAAGGTGTCATAACACAGGGTCAGTCATCAGACAAATTGAAGAATGAGACACTAGTGCAACATTTGGGGATCTTAATGAGGAAACATTTCGCCAGGCAGCAGCTTCTTCAGCCCAATACAAAGAAGAACGGTGGAAAAAGAGTAGTTGTTTTAGGTAATCAGTCCCTCAGCCTGGAATCGATATGTTCAGTGTCTTCACTAAAGAAAGACTTGACAGGCTGCAAGGGTCGTCGGTCAGATAGCTACTGGAGTTCAATGCAAGTGTAAGGCCATGAAAATTGTGACGGGAGAGAAAACACCAGAGACAGAGTACAGTCTGACAATCGAGAAACTACAAAATACCGCCGAAAACGAAATCTCAGAAGGTTAAGGAACATACTAACACCAGAGGTGCACAAAAATCGCCTGACATTGGAAGAGTATGCGGAGGTTAGCAAATCTCGGCGCTGCCTTCTGGGCCTTTTAAATAATCCTTCAGCATTCTGAACACGACGTACGTCAGACCTGTCATAGAATACGAAAACCAAAAGGAGCACACAACTCGAGAAGGGTCCAGAGGCTTGCAGCATCACTACTCTCGGAGCTGAAAGAAGTGACCTATCATGAGAAACTGAAGGAACTGACCTATGATGAGAGACTGAAGGAACTAACTTAGACGACCCTAGAATAAGGGCCAGACAAAACATGATTACGACTTACAAGCTCCGAGTTCCCAGGACTGACAATAACCAAGTGAAACGTCGGGATCAGAGGAGCCGGGAAGAACTTTAAAAATCAGAGATGATTAACAGGGATGTTAGGAAATGCCTGACCAGTCTGAGGGCAGCAAGTGACAAGCCACACGACGAAGGTAAATTCTATACATCGTTCCAAGAGTAAATAATGACAGGGATCCAAGAAGCCAGAAACCAGATGCAGTGTTAACAGATGGGACCAGGAGCTGCAACTATTACCTGGAGTTTACCTGGAGAGGGTTTTTGGGGCCAACACCCCCGCGGCCCGGTACGAGACCAGGCCTACTGCGCACAGACAACTTGGTGAGCACATACATACAGATGCATGCACTCTCCTCACACTCGTACTAACACGAACACAAGAACAAACACCAGCTGACACACCAGCACAAACACAAGCTGGCACACACACAAACACAAGCATACATGTACAAACACAAGTAACACACACGTACAAACACAAGTATCACACACGTACAAACACAAGTAACACACACGTACAAGCACACACACAAACACAACACCAGCTGACACACACATTTAGTTTTTAACAGATTTTGAAATCGAGAAGTGAGAATGTTCCTCGTTTTATAGAAATAACCAACGTAAGATGAGAAACATCTTGATAACAGTGAATGTATTCAAGGTTGACTCCTGCTTGTGATGCCAGAGAGAAACAGAAATATTGAGCGTCTGAAGGCGACGCTGGCAAGCTAATTACGCTATACAGCTGTGTATGCACATACGCCCTTATATCACTCCATTTGTATTCATGGCAAGGCTGTAATTGTATTTGTTGGTATTTTCCCTATTATTGTGATTGAAATAATGGCGCAGCGCGAGCCATTATTTTCAAACGCATTTTTTGTTCACTCTCGTCTCGATTCGAATATATGTATATATACTGTGTGTGTGTGTGCGTGTGTGTGTGTGTTTGTGTGTGTTTGTGTGTGTTTGTGTGTGCTTGTGTGTGCTTGTGTGTGTGTGTGTGTGTGTGTGTGTGTGTGTGTGTGTGTGTGTGTGTGTGTGTGTGTGTGTGTGTGTGTGAGCTCTCACTGCCTCCTGGCAGTGAGAGCTCCTCATGCAGGGGACTTTCTGTTAGCTGTTCCCAACTCCAGCCTTGGCACACGCCTCGACCCACAGACCATCCGCATTGGTGTTGCCCTTCGACTTGCCGCCCCTATTCTTGCCGAACACAGGTGTATTTGTGGCAGTGAAGCAGCAGACCGATTCGGGTACGATGGTCTTGTGTGCAGTAAATTCGAGGGAAAGATTGCAAGACATGAGGAGGTTAATAACATTATCAAGAGGAGCCTCACAACAACCGGATGCCCAGCAGTAAGGGAGCCACCCCAACTATGCAGATCTGATGGCAGCCAGAAGCGTCCAGATGGTATCACACTTCAAGCCCGGACAGGTGGTGTGGGACTACACATGTGCATCTACCTATCTCCAATACACCAAGGCGGAAGGAGGGGCAGCCGCCAGCTTCAGGGAGTCCCAAAAGTCTAGAAAATATGGAGAATTTGCCCATCATTATATGTTTCCTTCCATAGGCTCGGAGACCCTTGGCTCACGAGGAAAGAGTGCATCTAAGTTGCTTAAGAAGCTAGGCAAAAGACTCATCAGGGTAACTAGGGATCCCAAGGCAGCTAGTTTTCTATTCCAGCGACTCAGTGTGGCTGTTCAGAGGGGTAATGCCTGCTGTATTTTGGGCACACGCCTCAGCTTTGAAGAGCTGGATGAGATTTTAGTATATATATATATATATATATATATATATATATATATATATATATATATATATATATATATATATATATATATATATATTTACATTATTTCTTATGGGGAAAATTGATGCGTAAATCGACCATTTCGATAATCGACCGGCTTCCAGGAACGGATTACCGTCGATATATATAAGCTTCGTCTATTCATTATTTCTGGTGTTGACAACTAACCGGCACATATTTTTATAATAGCGTGGAACTTTCATGCATTTTTGTCTAAGGATACCAATGAAATACTTTTAATAAAAAAGTTTCTCTCGATATATAGCAACTTTACGCTTGTTTATAAAATACTACATATATATACATACATATATATATATATATATATATATATATATATATATCTATATATATATATATATATATATATATATATATATATATATATATATATATATATATATATATATATATATATATATAAAATGTCGTGCCGAATAGGCAAAATTGTTCAATTAGCAATAACTCATTTAAAATGAAGTCCTAAAATTTTCTCTTATACATTCAAAGATATATATTTTTTTCATTTATGTTAGTGTAAAAATTAATAATTTTGTACCAAAAGAACCTTGGAAAACTTACCTAACCGAGAGAGAGAGAGAGAGAGAGAGAGAGAGAGAGAGAGAGAGAGAGAGAGAGAGAGAGAGAGAGAGAGAGAGAGAGAGAGAGAGAGAGAGAGGCACAAGTACGCTCACACCTTGAGTATGCTCCACTTTCTTGGTTTGCCTGCCACCCCGTTCTCATCATCTGACGGCTTGACAAAGAGAACAGAGCAAGACGTCTCATCTCTCGCCTGGACCAATCCTGGATAGATCTGTCATCTCAGCAGAGCCTTCAACACAGGAGGGATGTGGGTGGCCTGACTGTTATGTACAAGGCCAATATTGTAAAAGTACCACACTTGGATCCACTTCGAGGACAGCGTGAAACAAGTTTCTATACCACAAGACGGGCAGAAAGCAGCAACTTCACTCTGGCTGTAACTTTCTCCAGAACATCACTCCATCTGAGATCATTTATCCCCAGGATGACTCGAGTATGGAACACATTCGTACAGCATAATGGTGTCAACGAGCTGAAGTCAGTTGATCAAATGAAAATGCTGGCCCACAGATGGCTCCAATTTCATCGTGTTCCCTACTTTTATGTCTCATAACAATAAAAATGCTTTCAAATGAGCTGATGTAGGTAACAGCTCTTAGCTTGCTAATAAAGTTGGGAATCCTTAACCTTGTTAAACCCTGTGAAAAAAAAAAAAAGAGAATATACTTACCTAATTAAACTCCCCTAAATGTAGTTGCAGGGGTCGAGACTAAGCTCCTGGCCCCGCCACTTCACTGGTCGCGGTTGTAGACCAGCATCACGCCTATTTCTGCTCACCTCTCAGCCAGGGACAGCCCAGGCCTGGTCCACCACTGAACACCGATGAAACACCCCCCCCCCCTTCCTCGTGCCTGTGTCCAGTTTTTTTTCCATTACTCGCATGTGAACCAGCGGGTGACACTGTCCAATCACAGTTTTACGCACGTGTTTTAATACGCATTTGTTAAACAGGAGATACAAGGTATTTAATACAACTGTGGGCTAGAGTAATAGATGGTAGCACTGGAGCGGTCGCTACACACTGGATGGTAGCACTGGAGCGGTCGCTATACACTGGATGGTAGCACTGGAGCGGTCGCTACACACTGGATGGTAGCACTGGAGCGGTCGCTACACACTGGATGTTAGCACTGGAGCGGTCGCTATACACTGGATGGTAGCACTGGAGCGGTCGCTACACACTGGATGTTAGCACTGGAGCGGTCGCTACACACTGGATGGCAGCACTGGGGCGGTAGCTACACACTGGATGGTAGCACTGGAGCGGTCGCTATACACTGGATGGTAGCACTGGAGCGGTCGCTACACACTGGATAGCAGCACTGGAGCGGTCGCTACCCACTGGATGTTAGCACTGGAGCGGTCGCTACACACTGGATGGCAGCACTGGAGCGGTCGCTACACACTGGATGGTAGCACTGGAGCGGTCGCTACACACTGGATGGCAGCACTGGGGCGGTAGCTACACACTGGATGGTAGCACTGGAGCGGTCGCTACACACTGGATGGTAGCACTGAAGCGGTCGCTACACACTGGATGGTAGCACTGGAGCGGTCGCTACACACTGGATGGTAGCACTGAAGCGGTCGCTACACACTGGATGGTAGCACTGGAGCGGTCGCTACACACTGGATGGTAGCACTGGAGCGGTCGCTACACACTGGATGGTAGCACTGGAGCGGTCGCTACACACTGGATGGCAGCACTGGAGCGGTCGACACACACTGGATGGTAGCACTGGAGCGGTCGCTACACACTGGATGGTAGCACTGGAGCGGTCGCTACACACTGGATGGCAGCACTGGAGCGGTCGCTACACACTGGATGGTAGCACTGAAGCGGTCGCTACACACTGGATGGTAGCACTGAAGCGGTCGCTACACTGGATGGTAGCACTGAAGCGGTCGCTACACTGGATGGTAGCACTGAAGCGGTCGCTACACACTGGATGGTAGCACTGAAGCGGTCGCTACACTGGATGGTAGCACTGGACCGGTCGCTACACACTGGATAGTAGCACTGAAGCGGTCGCTACACACTGGATGGTAGCACTGAAGCGGTCGCTACACACTGGATGGTAGCACTGGAGCGATCGCTACACACTGGATGGAAGCACTGGAGCGGTCGCTACACACTGGATGGTAGCACTGGAGCGGTCGCTACACACTGGATGGTAGCACTGAAGCGGTCGCTACACACTGGATGGAAGCACTGGAGCGGTCGCTACACACTGGATGGTAGCACTGGAGCGGTCGCTACACACTGGATGGTAGCACTGAAGCGGTCGCTACACACTGGATGGTAGCACTGGAGCGGTCGCTACACACTGGATGGCAGCACTGGAGCGGTCCCTATACACTGGAGGGTGGCAGCCTAGCGGAGTTAGGCTACACGAGTGGGTTAGGGACGCACCTGTAACTTGCCTTCCAGAGTTTCCGTACTCTCGTGTTACGGCCGCTTACACGGGTGACAGTGTTACGGCCGCTTACACGGGTGACAGTGTTACGGCCGCTTACACGGGTGACAGTGTTACGGCCGCTTACACGGGTGACAGTGTTACGGCCGCTTACACGGGTGACAGTGTCACGGCCGCTTACACGGGTGACAGTGTTACGGCCGCTTACACGGGTGACAGTGTTACGGCCGCTTACACGGGTGACAGTGTTACGGCCGCTTACACGGGTGACAGTGTTACGGCCGCTTACACGGGTGACAGTGTTACGGCCGCTTACACGGGTGACAGTGTCACGGCCGCTTACACGGGTGACAGTGTTACGGCCGCTTACACGGGTGACAGTGTTACGGCCGCTTGACAGTGTTACGGCCCCTTACACGGGTGACAGTGTGTATATCCAGGTTGAGTATGTGTGTATATGCAGGTTATGTTGAGTATGTGTGTATATCCAGGTTGAGTGTGTGTGTATATCCAGGTTATGGTGAGTATATGTATATACCCAAGCCTTGAATATACATTTATAACTATCTTGGTGTTGAGTACACATGTATAACTATCCTACATTACCGAGTACACACACAGTTATCCTCGTCCTGCATACGTGGGTAACCATCCTGGCCTTGTTGAACACGAAGATACGCACATAACTATCCTGATCCTACGTACGACTATAACTCTCCTGGACTTGTTCAGTACACATGTATAATCATCCTGGTCTGGCTGATTATGTATGTCATGTCACATTAGCCAGTTAATGGTTAGTTAATGTTCCAAATCGGACCGAAACGTAGTCATGTCATTTTATGTGCTGGTTATTTGGTATAACATTAACCAGGTCTCACTGCTTAATTATACAACGTATAACATAGTCCAGCTTTAACTCCGTCATTTTGCTACGTCTGTCAGCGATTTCTTTTACTGTAAATACAGACTATAAAGTAAAGTTTTAAACCTCATTCGTGGTACTTTATATTTTTTGGGTAGTAATTTTTTATGGGATTTATAAGTGACCCTTGAAATTTATTGGTTTAATTTTTTAAGCATTATGGAAAAAAATACATTCTCATGCACTTTGTCCGCTCACCCGTCTACTGTTTTTTTATTTGTCTGTCAGTCCGTCTACCCTATAGTTAAGAAAAAAAAAAGCTTTTACGAATTATAATGAACAGGAAATATCGATCAGGTTTGAACCTCCGTCTCTCACTGTCTGGTTGCGCCCATGGAAGGCGGGGGTGGGGGTGCCTGACACACTTGCCCATCAACCCGCACTCTTACATACTCAGTTTCTCCCTCTTACACACTCGTAGGGTTATTCACTCTCGCACATTTCGCTAGTTATCTCAGAAACGTCATTCTCTCGTACGCTGATACACACCCACACACACTGATGCATGCTCACACACACATTGATGCATGCTCACACACACACTGATGCATGCTCACACACACACACTGATGCATGCTCACACACACATTGATGCATGCTCACACACACACTGATGCATGCTCACACACACACTGATGCATGCTCACACACACACTGATGCATGCTCACACACACTGATGCATGCTCACACACACATTGATGCATGCTCACACACACATTGATGCATGCTCACACACACACTGATGCATGCTCACACACACATTGATGCATGCTCACACACACACTGATGCATGCTCACACTGATACATGCTCACACACACTGATACATGCTCACACTGATACATGCTCACACACACATTGATGCATGCTCACACACACACTGATACATGCTCACACACACTGATACATGCTCACACTGATACATGCTCACACACACACTGATGCATGCTCACACACACATTGATGCATGCTCACACACACACTGATGCATGCTCACACACACTGATGCATGCTCACACACACACTGATGCATTATAAGTGACCCTTGAAATTTATTGGTTTAATTTTTTAAGCATTATGGAAAAAAATACATTCTCATGCACTTTGTCCGCTCACCCGTCTACTGTTTTTTTATTTGTCTGTCAGTCCGTCTACCCTATAGTTAAGAAAAAAAAAAGCTTTTACGAATTATAATGAACAGGAAATATCGATCAGGTTTGAACCTCCGTCTCTCACTGTCTGGTTGCGCCCATGGAAGGCGGGGGTGGGGGTGCCTGACACACTTGCCCATCAACCCGCACTCTTACATACTCAGTTTCTCCCTCTTACACACTCGTAGGGTTATTCACTCTCGCACATTTCGCTAGTTATCTCAGAAACGTCATTCTCTCGTACGCTGATACACACCCACACACACTGATGCATGCTCACACACACATTGATGCATGCTCACACACACACTGATGCATGCTCACACACACACTGTTGCATGCTCACACACACATTGATGCATGCTCACACACACACTGATGCATGCTCACACACACACTGATGCATGCTCACACACACACTGATGCATGCTCACACACACTGATGCATGCTCACACACACATTGATGCATGCTCACACACACATTGATGCATGCTCACACACACACTGATGCATGCTCACACACACATTGATGCATGCTCACACACACACTGATGCATGCTCACACTGATACATGCTCACACACACTGATACATGCTCACACTGATACATGCTCACACACACATTGATGCATGCTCACACACACACTGATACATGCTCACACACACTGATACATGCTCACACTGATGCATGCTCACACACACATTGATGCATGCTCACACACACACTGATGCATGCTCACACACACACTGATGCATGCTCACACACACACTGATGCATGCTCACACACACATTGATGCATGCTCACACACTGATGCATGCTCACACACACACTGATACATGCTTACACTCACACTGATGCATGCTCACACTGATACATGCTCACACACACTGATACATGCTCACACTGATACATGCTCACACACACATTGATGCATGCTCACACACACACTGATACATGCTTACACTCACACTGATGCATGCTCACACAGATACATGCTCACACACACTGATACATGCTCACACTGATACATGCTCAAACACACTGATGCATGCTCACACACTGATGCATGCTCACACACTGATGCATGCTCACACACACTGATGCATGCTCACACACATACTGATGCATGCTCACACACACATACTGATGCATGCTCACACACACACACTGATGCATGCTCACACATACTGATGCATGCTCACACACACACTGATGCATGCTCACACACACTGATGCATGCTCACATACACTGATGCATGCTCACACACACTGATACATGCTCACACACACTGATACATGCTCACACACACTGATACATGCTCACACACACTGATACATGCTTACACTCACACTGATGCATGCTCACACACTGATACATGCTCACACACACTGATGCATGCTCACATACACTGATGCATGCTCACACACACTGATACATGCTCACACACACTGATACATGCTCACACACACTGATACATGCTTACACTCACACTGATGCATGCTCACACACTGATACATGCTCACACACACTGATGCATGCTCACATACACTGATGCATGCTCACACACACTGATGCATGCTCACACACACTGATGCATGCTCACACACACTGATGCATGCTCACACACACTGATGCATGCTCACACACACACTGATTCATGCTCACACACACTGATGCATGCACATCTCCTGAAGCGCACATCAACCAAATAACTGCTGCAGCATATGGGCGCCTCAGAACAGCATTCCGACATCTTAATAAGGAATCATTCAGGACCCTGTACACCGTGTACGTTAGGCCCATATTGGAGTATGCGGCACCAGTTTGGAACCCACACCTAGCCAAGCACGTAAAGAAACTAGAGAAAGTGCAAAGGTTTGCAACAAGACTAGTCCCAGAGCTATGTCCTACGAGGAGAGGTTAAGGGAAATCAACCTGACGACACTGGAGGACAGGAGAGATAGGGGGGACACGATAACGACATACAAAATACTGAGAAGAATTGACAAGGTGGACAAAGACAGGATGTTCCAGAGATTGGACACAGTAACAAGGGGACACAGTTGGAAGTTGAAGACACAGATGAATCACAGGGATGTTAGGAAGTATTTCTTCAGCCACAGAGTAGTCAGTAAGTGGAATAGTTTGGGAAGCGATGTAGTGGCGGCAGGATCCATACATAGCTTTAAGCAGAGGTATGATAAAGCTCACGGCTCAGGGAGAGTGACCTAGTAGCGATCAGTGAAGAGGCGGGGCCAGGAGCTCGGACTCGAACCCCGCAACCTCAACTAGGTGAGTACGCACACTGATGCATGCTCACATACACATACATGCTCACACACACACACACACTGATACATGCTCACACACACTGATACATGCTCACACACACACTGATACATGCTCACACACACTGATACATGCTCACACACACTGATACATGCTCACACACACTGATACATACACACTGATACATGCTCACACACACACTGATACATGCTCACACACACTGATACATGCTCACACACACACTGATACATGCTCACACACACTGATACATGCTCACACACACACTGAGGGTTGCTTACACTTCAAGTGATACAAACTCGCAGCGGCGCGCGCACACACTCGCTATTACATAACAAACAAGTATTAAACTAACTAACATGATCTCTAGTCTACTTACTCAGTATTAAACGCTACATGGTATATCAACTATATTGTATTATGTATGTAACATTTGGAGCAGCATTTACATAACGTATTCAACACGAAGGAACTGCAGTGTAAGCAACATGGGTTTAATATAAACACAAGGGATAGTGAGCCAGCTTTAAAAAACAAAATAAATCTGAGAATCGTAGCTGATTTTATTGTTAATATCTAGCAACTGGCTTTATTAACATCTAGCTGCTAGTTTTATTAACATCTAGCAGCGGGTTTTGTTAACATCTAGCAGCTGGTTTTGTTAACATCTAGCAGCTGGTTTTAATACCTACGAGACAAAATAATGTGATTCTGTGAATTGTTGTCTTTACTAAATATTATCAATGTGAGCTGAATACAGTAGGTATTTTGGTTAAAATAGGTGTTATGGTCTGTGCACAAGGCGATTGTGTTTTGTTTTGCTGGGGCGTGTTGGAGGGGGGGTCACCCCCTCTCCCCGCACTGGATGATGTTCCGTATACATGTATAACTATCCCAGGTCTTGAATATACGTTTATTTTTGAAACCCCAGGTCTTGAATATGCTCTTGTAACTATAAACCATACCCCCGGCCGGGATTGAACCCGCGGTCATAGAGTCTCAAAACTCCAGCCCGTCGCGTTAGCCACTAGACCAGCTAGCCACAATAAGATTCATCCAACTAGGTATATTTCTACACCATAGGAAGGTTAGCACAGGCACCTCTGTGACCACAAATGCAAGTTTTTACAGACGAATCTCCAGCTAGCGTGGCCGTGACGAACTCTAGCTCAAGTCCCTTCACTGCCGTCAACATGACTTTTGTTTGCAATCGTGTCATTACGATTTCTTAACTCTTGTAACTATCCTGGTCTTGAATATACGCTTATAACTATCCTGGTTCTGGTCTCGAATAAGGAATTGCCCTGTTCCTCTTAACCGTTAACTATCACCAATATTTGTAGATAACAGTTATCGATGGGGAAAGTATGGGAAGTGTACATGCTGTTTCAAATATAACTGATGATGTAATGTTTCTGGTGTGTTGGGAGTGAACATTTTATAAGCGAAGCCAATGTTGTGGTGGAGTGAGTGTAATAAGTGCGAGATAATGTGTTGTTTCTGAGTTAATCCGAGGTGTGTTGTATCTCGCACTGAACTAGCTGTTAAAACTGTCCCAGTACTTGCTGAAGTCTGGTGTACTGTACCAGCATCAGGTACCTGTGTGGGTGATAGTTACCTGTTCATGTTTAGTGTACTGTACCAGCACCAGGTACCTGAGTGGGTGATAGTTACCTCTTCATGTTTAGTTTACTGTACCAGCACCAGGTACCTGTGTGGGTGATAGTTACCTGTTCATGTTTAGTGTACTGGACCAGCACCAGGTACCTGTGTGGGTGATACCAGTGAAATGCTACCATGAATGCCTTAACATGACCAGTAACCAATCCTCATGCTATCTTCACTGTAATTTGTCAGTGACATAAGTGATATATACATATATCACATGGTGAGTGTGATATACTGTGTACAGATCCTCTCCGACATCTGACTTACGTCCGTCCACACATACGACCGTAAAAAATACAAAATAAATTAGAAAAATAAAATATATATGTACGTATTTACAGTACTGTTAAAATCATGATGAAATAACTATGAAGGTAAAATACAATGTTGAAATGCTGTGTAACAAGAAAGTTGATAGGCCTAGCCTTAGGCTACGTTCCATACAGCATTTTTGTGAACCCTGTGAATACCTATAAATAAAGTTGATAAAAAAAGATAGAGATAATTATGACAAAATTTATTAGGTTAAAAGAATGCTGTACAGGTATGTTAACGTAATTCTCACATCCGTCCATTTCGAGATCCGACCGGTCGGTCGGTCGATCGCAACGGTACTCGGACGTATATCGGGGAGGATCGGTACTGTGATATAGTTTTAATTCCAGTGCCCTCTTGGTGTAGCTATTGTTTTGTAACTTTGGGCTACCACTTAGCCTTGGCCCGTTGTCACCGTGTGGACCAACACACCGTGTGGACCAGCACACCGTGTGGACCAACACATCATGTGGACCAACATACTGTGTGGACCAACACACCGTGTGGACCAACACATCGTGTGGGCCAACACATCGTGTGGATCAACACATCGTGTGGACCAACATACTGTGTGGACCAACACACCGTGTGGACCAACACATCGTTTGGACCAACACACCGTGTGGACCAACACATCGTGTGGACCAACACATCGTGTGGACCAACACACACCAGGTTAATACCTAGTACATACTGCAACAGTTTAATACCTAGTACATACTGCAACAGTTTAATACCTAGTACATACTGCAACAGTTTAATACCTAGTACATACTGCAACAGTTTAATACCTAGTACATACTGCAACAGTTTAATACCTAGTACACACTGCAACAGATAACTCAAGATAACTCAGCATGAAGGCTGTTATCTCGGAAGAGGATATCTACATATCTGGACAACTGAAGTTATGTTTAACCTTGTGGAGGTTCCCATGAAAGTCATAATTACAAGCTGGTATCACGTAAATCTTAGCAAGCGACAAGATACCGTGTCCATCTTGATTCGAACGTGTATCGTACAATATAGTTACGTCGGGCAGTTTCTGGTTATTTGTTTAATGATAGGGAACAATTTCATGTTATTTGTGGATTTTATCGATTCAGAATGAAGTATTTGTCCGTGGTGCAAGGTTGCTCAATCCTGCGAAACAAACTCTGCCTGACAGTAAAGGCGATTTTCTTTTATTACAAGGTTTGACAGAAGGCCGAGGTCATACTGCCAGTCTGTCTGATCTGAAAAGCCTATCTTCGTCACCTGTGGCAGGTAGTGAGGCGGTAATGAGATTAAAGCTAGCTTTAATACAGGGGTAGCACTGATAAAGTGAGGCTGCTCTCCGGTACTGCTCAGGTTCTGAAAGGTCAGGATTATAACCAGACGGTCATAGTAAGGGTAGATGCAAGTTATGTGGCCCTGAGAGCTGTGACTGTACAGGCTGGAGGTGAAAGATATTTTCAACCTGTGTGTCACCAGTCTACCAAGATGGAAAGTAGTTAGTGCAACCAGTTTACCAAGCTGAACAGTTCAACCAGTCGACCAAGCTTATCAGTTAATACAACCAGTCCACCAAGCTTATTAGTAGTGCAACCAGTCGGCCAAGCTTATTAGTAGTTAGTGCAACCAGTCGACCAAGCTTATTAGGAGTTAGTGCAACCAGTCGACCAAGCTTATTAGTAGTTAGTGCAACCAGTCGACCAAGATGACAGAGCAATGACACTACCACTGAAAATTAAACACCTACATTAGCATCTGCGGTATAGAAGTTTGAGGTACATTTACGAAGTCTTCCTGACGCTACAATACTATACAGTGACCACAACCCAGTGAGGTTTATAAATACAATGAGATATCTCAAAGACTCACCAGTTATATTGCTGTATGTTAAAGGTGTAGCGCATGAAGGTGATGATCCACTCTCTAGAATCTAGAGGTTAAAAGTAAGTTTAGATTTCCTGTGTTAGTTACCGGATGTCTAAAGTACTTGCCGATAAACACGACTTGTTTATGTGTTCATTTATTTGTACTCACCTATTTGTGTTTGCTGGGGTCGAGTCGTAGCTCCTGGTCCCGTCTCCTTGCTGATCGTTACTAGGTCCACTCTTTCCCTGCTCCAAGAGCTTTATCGTGTGTGTGTGTGTGTGTGTGTGGTGTGTGTGTGGTGTGTGTGTGGTGTGTGTGTGTGGTGTGTGTGTGGTGTGTGTGTGGTGTGTGTGTGGTGTGTGTGTGTGTGTGTGTGTGGTGTGTGTGTGTGGTGTGTGTGTGTGTGGTGTGTGTGTGGTGTGTGTGTGTGGTGTGTGTGTGTGTGGTGTGTGTGTGTGTGGTGTGTGTGTGTGTGGTGTGTGTGTGTGGTGTGTGTGTGTGGTGTGTGTGTGGTGTGTGTGTGTGTGTGTGTGTGTGTGGTGTGTGTGTGTGTGTGTGGTGTGTGTGTGTGTGTGTGTGGTGTGTGTGGTGTGTGTGTGGGTGGTGTGTGTGTGTGGTGTGTGTGTGGTGTGTGTGTGTGGTGTGTGTGTGTGTGTGTGGTGTGTGTGTGTGGTGTGTGTGGTGTGTGTGGTGTGTGTGTGTGGTGTGTGTGGTGTGTGTGTGTGGTGTGTGTGGTGTGTGTGTGTGGTGTGTGTGGTGTGTGTGTGTGGTGTGTGTGGTGTGTGTGTGGTGTGTGTGTGTGTGGTGTGTGTGTGTGTGTGTGGTGTGTGTGTGTGGTGTGTGTGTGTGTGTGTGTGTGTGTGGTGTGTGTGTGGTGTGTGTGTGTGTGGTGTGTGTGGTGTGTGTGTGTGGTGTGTGGTGTGTGTGTGTGGTGTGTGTGTGTGGGGTGTGTGTGTGGTGTGTGTGTGTGTGTGTGTGTGTGTGTGTGTGTGTGTGTGTGTGTGTGGTGTGTGTGTGTGGTGTGTGTGTGTGGTGTGTGTGTGGTGTGTGTGTGTGTGTGTGGTGTGTGTGGTGTGTGTGGTGTGTGTGGTGTGTGTGGTGTGTGGTGTGTGTGGTGTGTGTGTGTGGGTGGTGTGTGGTGTGTGTGTGTGTGTGGGTGGTGTGTGTGGTGTGTGTGTGTGTGTGTGTGGTGTGTGAGTGTGGGTGTGTGTATGTAGGTGTGTGTGCTGTGTGTGTGTGATGTGTGTGTGGTGTGTGTGGTGTGTGTAGGTGTGAGAGTGTGAGTGTGTGTGTGTAGGTGTGTGTGGTGTGTGTGTGGTGTGTGTGTGTGATGTGTGGTGTGTGTGTGTGGTGTGTGTGTGATGTGTGGTGTGTGTATGGTGCGTGTGGTGCGTGTGGTGTGTGTGTGTGTGGGGGGTGTGTGTGTGGTGTGTGTGTGTGTGTGTGGGTGTGTGTGTGTGGTGTGTGTGTGTGTGGGTGTGTGTAAATATATTAGATTGCTGTCAGGTTAGAAATGTAAATATCTTTGAAGCAGTACATTTCTAGTATGCTACCTGTATCAGGTGCTTATTTTTAATGATGACACAGCTGAACTTTCTTCTTCCAGGAAGGTCTGCACAGCATACATCTCGAGCCTTGGTGTTCCCACGCACAAGATAATGCAGTGAGTCCCAAAACTATTTTGTACCAATACAAAAAAAAAAAGACGCTTTTGGTCCCTCGTGTATTTTTTTTACAGCGTCCTCTCAAAATCTAAGAGCGGGAAGACCAAGCTACTAGGAGTTGCATGTGTCGACGCTACCGCATCTACCTGTGTTATCTTGGTATCAACACGTTTGTAAATTTTAATGAGTTGTATTTTTTTCTACGTGTTGTCTTATGTTGTCTGACCGCGAGGACGTCACGCAGAGTACCAGTTGTTTACTGAGTCACCACAACAGAAAAGTAGCAGACATTTATGAGACTTACATAAATTTTAGTAAGCTCATTGTATAATACTGAGTGCGTTTTCTCTAAAATATTAATATGAGCAAATTTCTTGGTGTAATGTTTCTATTGTGTACAAAAGTACTTGGGGAGAAGCGGTTTCAGACACTAATAACCAGCACGGGTTTAGAGATTACAAATTCTGTATGGCAACTTGCAGAGACAGGAGAGAGGGATGTGTGGACTGAATATGCTGGAACTGCAAGCCATCTGGTACTATACCTCACAAAATAATGGAACAAAAACTTCGAAGGACCAGGCGGGAATAACAGGGAATGCGCTACACTGCATCAATAAGTACCTTATGGGACGAAAACAAAAAAAATGATCGTCCAAGAAACAACTTCAGAAAGGAAAAAAAAATGTACGAAGTGGGGTTCCGCAAAGATCAGTCAGTATTAGAACCAATACTGTTTATGGTGTACGTTAATGACATACCAGAAGAGAGAGAATCAGACGTATGTGCAAACGATATAAAGTTAATGAGAGGAGTAAAAATGAATGAGGACAAGGCGATAAACGGACATAAACACACTACAAGAGGAGTCGGATAAATCGCTTCTGGTACTTAACTTCAGCAAATTAAGAGTTATGAAAATTAGAGGAGAGGCAAGATTGAAAACCGAGTATCTTGAAGACCTGAGTGGCAGAGGCTGCCCAGCCTCACTCCAGGAGGAAGACCCAGGGGTGTCGAGAATATCAACCCAGGAACACAGAAACTAAATCTAAGACTGACTTTCAATGTCCTTCACAACCCTATACACGACCAATGTCAGGCCCATCTTGGAGTATCAAGCACCAGCATGGAACCCTCACCTGATAAAGAAAGTTAAAAATAATGAAGTGCAGAAATACCAAGAGACTAGACCCAGAGCTAAAAGATGCGAAAATAATTTATTCTGACATCAGAGGATAGAAGAACCAAGGGAGACATGTTAACGGCATACAAACTGCTTAGATGACTTGGGTGGACAGGTGTAGCTTGTTCGAGGACACAAATGGGAGCTAAAACACAGAGAAGTATTTCTTCAGTCTGAGGGTGGTCAGAAGGTGAAATGACTTAAGACGAAGTTACAGAGGCACGTTCATACAAAGTCGTTAAGGATAGGAATGACAGGGCCCACGAAGCTAAGAGTGAAGCTAAGAGGCTGGGTCAGGCTGACACTTGATCCCTGAAACTATCAACAGGTGAGAGGGCGTTCGCGAGCGACCACATACACGCACGCACACGCACATGCACGCATACACACAAAGAACCTGAAGCACCAAAACCCTGCTATTTAAACTAATTACATAAACACGAGCATACACACACAAACCCACATATACATACACTCTTCCAGTGCTGACCTTTACATCACAACCAACCAGTCTCCAGCACAACATAACAGTCACTTTACTACGAGGTATCATAATTTCACAGCTGCAGCAGATTTATTAATAATAAATATGTTGTTTAATAATTTGCCGGCTGTTTAAATAATTTGCGAGAATTTATCGTAATTTATAATTTTTTATTACGCCCTGTCAGACTTACTATATATTTCTTTGTATCCCAAATTCATTTTCGACAATACAAAGAAAAACAAAGGGCCAAAATAATGATGATAAGAATAAAAGGAAAATAAAAGGATATGAAATATAAGGGTAATAATCGTGAGGGAAGTAAAGAGAGAAGTGTCCCAGCCGGAGTTTTTAACGAGACCTTCGACCTGAGATTTTATGTGGAAAGTAGGTAAAGAATGAGAGGTGTGTGTAAGCCTGTTAACAAGGAGGCAGAGAGAGAGAGAGAGAGAGAGAGAGAGAGAGAGAGAGAGAGAGAGAGAGAGAGAGAGAGAGAGAGAGAATGTGTAAAGTAGGTAGAGAATGAGAGGTGTTTTTGTATTAGCCTGTTGCGAGAGAGAGAGAGAAATGAATGAATTAAGACACAACTCTGCTGTGTGTGTGTGTGTGTGTGTGTGTGTGTGTGTGTGTGTGTGTGTGTGTGTGTGTGTGTGTGTGTGTGTGTGTGTGTGTGCGCGCGTGTGTTTAACGTATACAATCCACAGAGCATGTACGGGGTGGGAGAGAGAACCTAGTTACCCACACAGTGTTGACACACCTGATGGACCTTAACTCAGCTCTAAATATACATACACAACTGGCCCCCGAGGCTAGCAATGTGTGAGCAACTCCGGGTGAAGAGGCTGGGGCCAGGAACCTCGACTCGAACCCCCCCCCACACACAACTATTCGAGTACTGGCACACATGAAAACACACAGTAACCTGGGAATAATAGAAGGTAAAGAAAGAATATGTTTAACATTAAATGTAACAGGAGAGAGAGAGAAAAAAAATTAAAAACTAATACAATCACTTTTAAAATATAGTGCCAAAGAAAGATGGAAGAAAGCAATAGCAAAGAAGCCGGAACAATTCTTAGCTTTGAAGATGAGAGAGCAATAACGAAGACGCAGGCCCAAGAGACGGAGCTCAAAAACTGCAAACTCAACCAAGAAATTACCACTAGGTAATTACACAGATATCGAAAGGCTAGAACGAGGAGCGCCAATAAGAGCGAGCGAGGGAACGAGGAAGCACTGAAAGAGACAAGAGACAACTGAGAGGGGAGACTAGAACGAAATGTAAACATTCTCGGATGGAACACACTGAGATGAACACCTCACTGCACATAAATGCAGTTTACGACATCTGATGAAAACCCTGGTGGTCGAAACGTCTTAATAAAACGCCATACCTCTGATATACCTTTGATGAGTTCCTAGGGTTTTTCTGCTCCCGGAGCCCGGCCATAGGCCAGACTCGTCAAGTGTTTGCCTGGTCAACCAGGGTGTTGCTGCTGGCTGATGGTCCACCGCATACTTACTAACATACTTGCTGGAATATAACACCACTGATGCTAGAACAATGAGCTCTGAGAGCAGATCCTCCTCCACTCCCTGCCCTGGATGACCCAAACGCGTTTAACGCTACAAATATATAACAATAAGCATATTTCCTTAATAACAGTGGAGTTCCTCACTCAGAGGTTGCCCGGAGAGCTCCGAGGGTCAACGACCCCGCGGCTCGGTACCGGAAAGTGACAAGTAGATTTGTGCACACCCAGAGATAGACAATCAAGTGACAAAATAAGAAACTTGAGGCCTCAAAAATGCAGGGAAGTTGAGGGAAAGATACTAAAGAACATTGGCAAAGTTGTGGATACAACCCACACTTGTAAATAAAAAATAGCAGGAGAGCAAGAAACTAACACTTCTGGATCAGGAGGGAAGTAGCTGGATCAGGAGGGAAGTAGCTGGATCAGGAGGGAAGCAGCTGGATCAGGAAGGAAGCAGCTGGATCAGGAAGGAAGCAGCTGGATCAGGAGGGAAGTAGCTGGATCAGGAGGGAAGTAGCTGGATCAGGAGGGAAGTAGCTGGATCAGGAGGGAAGCAGCTGGATCAGGAAGGAAGCAGCTGGATCAGGAGGGAAGTAGCTGGATCAGGAGGGAAGCAGCTGGATCAGGAGGGAAGCAGCTGGATCAGGAGGGAAGTAGCTGGATCAGGAGGGAAGCAGCTGGATCGGGAGGGAAGCAGTTGGATCGGGAGGGAAGCAGCTGGATCAGGAGGGAAGTAGCTGGATCAGGAGGGAAGCAGCTGGATCAGGAAGGAAGCAGCTGGATCAGGAGGGAAGTAGCTGGATCAGGAGGGAAGTAGCTGGATCAGGAGGGAAGCAGCTGGATCAGGAAGGAAGCAGCTGGATCAGGAAGGAAGCAGCTGGATCAGGAGGGAAGTAGCTGGATCAGGAGGGAAGTAGCTGGATCAGGAGGGAAGTAGCTGGATCAGGAGGGAAGCAGCTGGATCAGGAAGGAAGCAGCTGGATCAGGAGGGAAGTAGCTGGATCAGGAGGGAAGCAGCTGGATCAGGAGGGAAGCAGCTGGATCAGGAGGGAAGTAGCTGGATCAGGAGGGAAGCAGCTGGATCGGGAGGGAAGCAGCTGGATCAGGAGGGAAGCAGCTGGATCAGGAGGGAAGTAGCTGGATCAGGAGGGAAGCAGCTGGATCAGGAGGGAAGCAGCTGGATCAGGAGGGAAGTAGCTGGATCAGGAGGGAAGCAGCTGGATCGGGAGGGAAGCAGCTGGATCGGGAGGGAAGCAGTTGGATCGGGAGGGAAGCAGCTGGATCAGGAGGGAAGCAGCTGGATCAGGAGGGAAGCAGCTGGATCAGGAGGGAAGTAGCTGGATCAGGAGGGAAGCAGCTGGATCAGGAGGGAAGTAGCTGGATCAGGAGGGAAGCAGCTGGATCGGGAGGGAAGCAGTTGGATCGGGAGGGAAGCAGCTGGATCAGGAGGGAAGTAGCTGGATCAGGAGGGAAGCAGCTGGATCAGGAGGGAAGCAGCTGGATCAGGAGGGAAGTAGCTGGATCAGGAGGGAAGCAGCTGGATCAGGAGGGAAGTAGCTGGATCAGGAGGGAAGTAGCTGGATCAGGAGGGAAGTAGAGGCACTTCCAGAATGGTGCTACAAAGGCACTTACAACAGATCCTTCACCTGGATGATGTACGACTCACAGATGAACTTCTCTCTGTCAATAAAGGTCTGCTTGCTATGTTCTTATACCAACATATCTGCCGGCATCTTTCTTCCTTTCAGAACTTCCACAATGACACAACAACAACAACAGTAATAACTGAGACGAAGATATTCCAAAAACAGATGATGACCAAAGACTTAGTAATAAAATTCAAGTCTAAAAGAAAATAACGCATGGGAGATAAAAAAGAAAACTGCAGAAATTGCAAACGTTAAAAAAAAAAATGTAGGAAGTCGTGAGAACGCTGGACGTAACACCGTCACTGAAAAAAAATTATATATATATATATATATATATATATATATATATATATATATATATATATATATATATATATATATATATATATATATGTCGTGCCGAATAGGCAGAACTTGCGATCTTGGCTTAAATAGCAACGCTCATCTTGCCATATAGGACAAGTGAAAATTTGTGTATGCAATAATTTTGCCAAAATCATTCTGAACCTAACGAAAAAAATATATTTCACTGTGTTTGTTTAGTATTAAATTATTGTAAACAATCCTAAAATATATTTAGTTGGGTTAGGCTAAAATAAATTGTTCTTGTTATAATAAGGTTAGGTAAGTTTTCTAAGATTCTTTTGGAGCAAAATTAAATTTTTTTTACATTAACATTAATGAAAAAAATATATCTTTAAACGTATAAGAGAAAATTTTAGAAAGGACTTAATTTTAAATGAGTTCTTGCTAATTGACCAGTTTTACATATTCGGCACGACATTATATATATATATATATATATATATATATATATATATATATATATATATATATATATATATATATATATATATATATATATATATCAGCATAGACACTGAGGGAGGGAAACCGCTTTCCCCAATATAAAATTAATAGCTATTAGTGGGGAAACAAGTAAACACCTGGAAAACAAGGAATGTAAGTGTGGCATTAGAGGATGGAAAGGCAGGCAGCACTAGACAGTGGACCAATATCTACGACAGGCATTCCAGGCCACTTGATTAACGCCTCTTTTTTTGTTTTGACATTTTTCAAGAGTAGATTCTCTTCTTTCTTTAATCTTACTGCTTAGTCTTAAACCGTTGTTAAGTAAGACTCATATATAACAGTTAGGTGTCTTGGTTCCGAAACGTTCCTCCTACACAGTAGGCTTCAGTCGAGTGCAGAAAACGCAGTGAAGATACCTAAATCTTGCAGATGTGTCTGACTTATCAACTTTTTGCTCTTTCTACTCTCTCACTTTGGAATAAAATGAAGCTATCAAAACACAGAGAAATTAATCCTTTTAGAACCATTTAAGCGACTGGTTAACACACTGGCCTGGGAGTTTTAGAACTTACCATAGGTTCAGCTCCGCCAGTTTCCTGTTTAGTATTCATATTAGAGCAAAATTGCAAACCTACGACAGGCTCACGTAAGTTTGCCAGGAAACACAAGTGGGCAGATTACATACTTCTCCGTTGCAAGAATACCTAAGTACTTAAACCGACCAAAAGTAACAAGAACTATACTAGAGCGGATTGAAGAAAATACCTGACAAAAACGGCGTGATATTTAGAGATGAGGTATGAGGATAGGATGAGTATTCTCCCTAGACCACATACACGACCTCTCCCGAGGACTCGATTTGTACGTGTCCTTCCAGACGATGAAAGACGAACCGCAAACAGATAAAGACTGCCAATATATCACAAAACGATAAAATAAAATGTAAACAAATTTCTTATTAACAAGAACAAAAGACAAATGTTGCAAACTACGAGGAAAAACTGTGTAGAAAAATACGCAACATTTCTACACGAAAAGCGAAGCAGGTATTGCAACCATTGGAAACTTACACAAATCAGTATGACAACTATCACTTAGGGAGGGAACACCACAAACATAACTGCGAGCAAGTAATCACACTCCCACACACACTAGAACACACGACGAACCATTCTGAAACACAAGTTAGACCAGACGAAAAATTTGGAAACCCACAAGATCACTGAACTCACAGGTCCCCCCACCACCCCTCCTCCTCCCCCTGCCAACTCCATACAATAACCCCCGATTTCTCAGCATCCGCATACCGCTGCTTCCCCTCCCCCGTTCGCCCCGCTCCACTCACGATAACATACCCGCCGACTCTTCCTTGAAACCCCAAGCCTCTTTATACCACCCACCTGCCCCCATCTCCATCTCTAACTCTCTCTCTCTCCACCCCTTCCCCCTGCAATATCATACCTCTTTCCCCCGTAACGCCATTCCCCTTCCCCCTATAACACCAAATCCCTTCCCCCTGCAACACCATTCCCCTTCCCCCTGCAACACCATATCCCGTTCCCCTGCAACACAATTCCTTCCCCCTGCAACGCTTCATTCAAATTAGTAATCCCGGAGGGCTAATAACCTAGGATGCGACCCACAACAGATGACTAACTTCTAAATATATCTACTGCTAGGTAACAGAGGCACCAGTTAGGGACTCTTGCCCATACGTTCCACCAACGCAGGATTCGACCCGGGTTCTTTCGGTTGTGAACCCAACGCCCTGTCACCGAACTACGAGTCGGTGTACCGTCGCATTAGTGATGTGCGTTAAGTTTTGCGAGGGGTCAGGTGATTGCAAGAACGAATTTACACTCTGCATGTAAACCCGTCTATATATTTTTTCCGTGTATATGTACAAGTTCTATATATCAATGTTCTCGTTTAACAATAACACCTTCAAGAACGGGATGAACATGAATGTTCTACTTGTTCTGTAACAATGATAACACCTTCATTAACGGGATGTGGTTCGCTTACTGAGGGCAAGGTGTTCCAGAATCCCACAATGTACCCAGGACAACAGCACAGATTCTAAGGTTAGTTTATAATGAGATTCATTACCAGAAATGAAGATTTGAAGCCGATCTCAAGAGACATTCTCTAGTTCCTGCTCGAAAGCCAACATTCCAGTTTCGTCAATAAAAATGCACACAGGAGAAACGTATTACGACGTCTCGGTCCGACTTGGTCAATGTGATTGTTTAATGGTCCAAGTCGGACCGAAACGTAGTCGTAAGTTTGAATCTGCGGGTCATATGTGTAACGTTAGAGTCACAGTGCCTTTTTAAGTGAAAATATGCTGTTGGTAAATTGATAATATTGCTTCTAGATAGCTTAAACTCACGATAATATTTGAAGAATGGTATTGTTACCCGAAGGTGAATCCAGGGGTCACCGCCCCCGAGGTCCGGTCCCACACCAGGCCTCCTGCTTGATGGCATTTCTTTTCCGTGATATAACTTGACCTTGACTCTTCTGAATGACTTCAATATTTAATGGCTGATGCATAGAAGGATTTTGTAGGTAAATGGTTCAGAGAACCGACGAGTTGATAAATCAGACCCATGTGGAACACTTGCGTATCTCTACTGAGGAAACGTTTCGCCACGCAGTGGAAGCTTCATGTATCTAATTTACCACAATAGGCTATGCCAAATATACATGATAGTTGATGTATATTAGGCTTTGTCTAATACTCATTCTGAAGAGTCATACTCTAGTTATTTCACGGGAAAAATACAATCGACCAAGTCTGGTCTGAGACCGGGCTGCGGGGGCGATGACCCCTGGTACCACCTTTAAGTAAAACTACCATTCTTCAAATATAATTTGCAGATGGGTACATAAACCCGGCAATAAAAATACCATCCCTCTTCCTAGTAAAAAGTACACCACGGGTGAAAAATTTGAAACAGAGCCAAAAGTGCGTTCTAAAGTTAAATGAAAGGAAGACCAAATTGACCACAGGAAACCTGTCAATATTTGAAAAGTTTCCCCTAGTTACAGTTTACCAGTATTGAAAGTTTGAAGCCGGTCGGATGAGGCATTCTCAAGTTACAAACGAAAACCTTGGAGGAAGAGGAAAAAGCATAAAGCAACCACTTAAAGGTATCCCTTCAGGGATGCCTAATTCCATTTCATGCTCTGCCGGAATGAAACCTTTCAAGCACCAGTAGCTAATGACTCCATACTGGGATGTTTGAAGACATCTTCATGGCGCTACTAAAGTCTACCAGCTCAGGCTGACACATTTCATTACCTAATGTAGGAAACCCATCCTGTGTGCTGGAATACTGTATGACAAGGAAAAAAATACATTTCTCCTCACTGTCAACTATCAGGGAGTACAGAGTAGCAGTACACTCCTTTTATACCCTTTTTTTTAAAAGTGCCTTTTAGTCTGTTAATTGTACCCCAGCCTATCGCCACTATCTACATATATCTACCCACATACACAAATAAGCTTACGAGAAGCTTACGACGACGTTTCGGTCCGACTTGGACCATTTACAAAGTCACACAAACACAAAAGAGTGAGAGAGCCAGTATATACTATACAGACGAAGGTTACAAAGACGACACCAAGAGAGGAACAAAAAGAAATAGTGGTAAGGGTGGTAGAGGCGGTAGTAGTGGTGGTGGTAGAGGCAGTAGCAGTGTTGGTGGTAGAGGCAGTAGCAGTGTTGGTGGTAGAGGCAGTAGCAGTGTTGGTGGTAGAGGCAGTAGTAGTGGTGGTAGAGGCAGTAGCAGTGTTGGTGGTAGAGGCAGTAGTAGTGTTGGTGGTAGAGGCAGTAGTAGTGGTGGTGGTAGAGGCAGTAGCAGTGTTGGTGGTAGAGGCAGTAGCAGTGTTGGTGGTAGAGGCAGTAGCAGTGTTGGTGGTAGAGGCAGTAGTAGTGGTGGTGGTAGAGGCAGTAGCAGTGTTGGTGGTAGAGGCAGTAGTAGTGGTGGTAGAGGCAGTAGCAGTGTTGGTGGTAGAGGCAGTAGTAGTGTTGGTGGTAGAGGCAGTAGTAGTGTTGGTGGTAGAGGCAGTAGTAGTGTTGGTGGTAGAGGCAGTAGCAGTGTTGGTGGTAGAGGCAGTAGCAGTGTTGGTGGTAGAGGCAGTAGTAGTGTTGGTGGTAGAGGCAGTAGCAGTGTTGGTGGTAGAGGCAGTAGTAGTGGTGGTGGTAGAGGCAGTAGTGGTGGTAGAGGCAGTAGTAGTGGTGGTAGAGGCAGTAGTAGTGGTGGTGGTAGAGGCAGTAGTAGTGGTGGTGGTGGAAGAGGCAGTAGTAGTAGTGGTAGAGGCAGTAGTAGTCGTGGTGGTAGGGGCAGTAGTGATGGTGGTAGAGGCAGTAGTAGTGGTGGTGGTAGAGGCAGTAGTAGTGGTGGTGGTAGAGGCAGTAGTGGTGGTGGTGGTAGAGGCAGTAGTAGTGGTGGTGGTGGTAGAGGCAGTAACAGTGGTGGTGGTAGAGGCAGTAGTAGTGGTGGTAGAGTCAGTAGTAGTGGTGGTGGTAGAGTCAGTAGTAGTGGTGGTGGTAGAGGCAGTAGTAGTGGCGGTGGTAGAGGCAGTAGTAGTGGTGGTAGAGGCAATAGTAGTAGTGTTAGTAGAGGCAGTAGTAGTGGTGGTGGTAGAGGCAATAGTAGTAGTGTTAGTAGAGGCAGTAGTAGTGGTGGTAGAGGCAGTAGTAGTGGTGGTGGTGGTAGAGGCAGTGGTAGTGGTGGTAGAGGCAGTAGTAGTGGTGGTAGAGGCAGTAGTAGTGGTGGTAGAGGCAGTAGTAGTAGTGTTGGTAGAGGCAGTAGTAGTAGTGTTGGTAGAGGCAGTAGTAGTAGTGTTGGTAGAGGCAGTAGTAGTGGTGGTGGTGGTGGTGGTAGAGGCAGTAGTGGTGGTAGAGGCAGTAGTAGTGGTAGAGGCAGTAGTAGTGGTGGTGGTAGAGGCAGTAGTAGTGGTAGAGGCAGTAGTAGTGGTGGTAGAGGCAGTAGTAGTGGTGGTAGTGGTAGAGGCAGTAGTAGTGGTGGTAGAGGCAGTAGTAGTAGTGTTGGTAGAGGCAGTAGTAGTAGTGTTGGTAGAGGCAGTAGTAGTGGTAGAGGCAGTGGTAGTGGTGGTGGTGGTGGTGGTAGAGGCAGTAGTGGTGGTAGAGGCAGTAGTAGTGGTAGAGGCAGTAGTAGTGGTAGAGGCAGTAGTAGTGGTGGTGGTAGAGGCAGTAGTAGTGGTGGTAGTGGTAGAGGCAGTAGTAGTGGTGGTGGTGGTAGAGGCAGTAGTAGTGGTGGTGGTGGTAGAGGCAGTAGTAGTGGTGGTAGTGGTAGAGGCAGTAGTAGTGGTGGTAGTGGTAGAGGCAGTAGTAGTGGTGGTAGTGGTAGAGGCAGTAGTAGTGGTGGTAGTGGTAGAGGCAGTAGTAGTGGTGGTAGTTCCAGTCATGGTATTATGCGTTTTGTTTTTTATCTACCCACGTATCAACTTACTCACCCACATATAATCACCCATTTTCGACCAATCAACCACCTGCCCACAGTGAACGCCTTTCCTCGTTAGTATCCCAGCACAACCCACCCTGGCTAAGACCATCAAATGTCACTGCAACACTGGAATGAAAATGTAATTATCTGTCTTCCCCGGGCCGTTGGTGCTGCTTAGTTTTTTTCGTTCGCGTTTTATTGGTGACATGCTCTAATATTATTGGTCTAAATTTACTTATAGACGACAATTTAACCTAACGTAGCCTAAATAACGTGTATCGAGAAATTTCCTTGAAAGAATATGTAACAACTCTACGTTTAACTTAAGAGGACGAGTTGCCTTGCAACACACTCCCACCACTGGGCACACCACTGGCTATACCACTGGGCACACCACTGCCCACACGTGTACCAAATGGGCGAAGTGTGACGAGAGCACTGAAGGAATAAAACACCTAAACATCAAAATATAAACCACATCTAGCATATTTAAGAGTGACACTCAGGAAGGTAAACAAAGAAACGTTTAAGATAATTTACACAAAACATATGGTCCAAATATTTGCCGTAAATCTGGTACCAAGGTAAGGAACAAGTTTTATAAAGGCACACACAACAATGCAGCCTTCACGACACTACAAGAACTGACTCTCCGGGAGTCACATGATCACAACACTGAGGAATACAGAAGGCAAACACTGAAACTATCTTTTAACCTTATAAAGGCCAGTTAACCTGACCTGTTTTTTGGCTTTCTCCAGTTTGCTATCCCCCTCAAGGGAGGTTTCTTGACGCTGATGAGGGGCTCTTGATCTAGGGAATTGGATCTGTGCTCCGGTTCCCCGAATTGAGGCTGAATACCTTCCATCCCACCCCCTACATGCGCTGTATAATCCTATGGGTTTAGCGCTCCCCATGATTCTGATCTCCAGTTTACTCACTCAGCTGTGACTCGATGATCCAAGGCGGGGCAAGATGCCGGCTTAATTTTGACTCTCCAAATTATGAAGAAACCATAGCCAGGTGACTAGTTGAAGTTAAACACTGGTAGCTCCTGGGGAAGTTGGGAAACACAGAGCGAGGGGCAGCAGAGCACAACAGTGATAAGCATATCATGGATTTAAAATAGAATACAATGAATCCAGACGAACTCAACGAGGCTGACCCGCTAGCTTGATGCATGTGTCTTTTTGCATTGCCTTGAAGAGCGAGTTTATTGGTCAATGGCACTCGTCCTGTGAGTCAACCCACCACCACACAACCAGTGCTTTTCAATACAAACAGTTGACAAGTAACAATATCATCTCCGTTT
The DNA here is from genome assembly GCF_038502225.1 of Cherax quadricarinatus. Classification (NCBI taxonomy): domain Eukaryota; kingdom Metazoa; phylum Arthropoda; class Malacostraca; order Decapoda; family Parastacidae; genus Cherax; species Cherax quadricarinatus. The sequence continues at coordinate 26,029,491 of NC_091309.1, forward strand.
TCGGCACGTACAAATTTTCATGAATTTCAGCAAAACATTTTTTTTTTTCAAAATGGTACGAAGTTTATTTGCATGTTTGTGTTGGTAATAAATGTTACCAGTGTTAATTCGATGGTGAGCACCGCAGTCCGAGATACAGAGTTTATCAGGTGATGTAACGTCAGGGTGTTGATCTTACGACTTCATACATATAAACCCAACAGCATACAACACGACACACAGCACAAAATAGGCGACACACACAAGTGACACAACACAGGCGACACAAGTGACACACAACACAGTTGACACACGCACAAGTGATATACAACACAGGTGGCACACACACAAGTGACAACACAGGTGGCACACACCAGTGTTGGTACACACAACATCCTACACCAACACTCGCTCCAACTCGGACAAAAACCGAATTTAAACTTTGGTTGTAGAGGGTCACTCTTTTAGCATCCACGATCCTCTCCACCATCCCCCACCCACGATCCTCTCCACCATCCCCCACCCACGATCCTCTCCACCATCCCCCACCCACGATCCTCTCCACCATCCCCCACCCACGATCCTCTCCACCATCCCCCACCCACGATCCTCTCCACCATCCCCCACCCACGATCCTCACCACCCACCCTACCCACGATCCTCTCCACCCCCCTACCCACGATCCTCTCCACCCCCCTACCCACGATCCTCTCCACCCCCCTACCCACGATCCTCTCCACCCCCCTACCCACGATCCTCTCCACCATCCCCCACCCACGATCCTCTCCACCATACCCCACCCACGATCCTTTACACCATCCCCCACCCACGATCCTCTCCACCATCCCCCACCCACGATCCTCTCCACCATCCCCCACCCACGATCCGCTCCACCATCCCCCACCCACGATCCTCTCCACCATCCCCCACCCACGATCCTCTCCACCATCCCCCAACCACGATCCTATCCACCATCCCCCACCCACGATCCTCTCCACCATCCCCCACCCACGATCCTTTCCACCATCCCCCACCCACGATCCTTTCCACCATCCCCCACCCACGATCCTCTCCACCATCCCCCACCCACGATCCTCTCCACCATCCCCCACCCACGATCCTCTCCACCATCCCCCACCCACGATCCTCTCCACCATCCCCCATCCACGATCCTCTCCACCATCCCCCACCCACGATCCTCTCCACCATCCCCCACCCACGATCCTCTCCACCATCCCCCACCCACGATCCTCTCCACCATCCCCCATCCACGATCCTCTCCACCATCCCCCACCCACGATCCTCTCCACCATCCCCCACCCACGATCGATCCTCTCCACCATCCCCCATCCACGATCCTCTCCACCATCCCCCATCCACGATCCTCTCCACCATCCCCCACCCACGATCCTCTCCACCATCCCCCACCCACGATCCTCTCCACCAACCCCCACCCACCATCCACTCCACCATCCCCCATCCACGATCCTCTCCACCATCCCCCACCCACGATCCTCTCCACCATCCCCCACCCACGATCCTCTCCACCATCCCCCACCCACGATCCTCTCCACCATCCCCCACCCACGATCCTCTCCACCATCCCCCACCCACGATCCTCTCCACCATCCCCCACCCACGATCCTCTCCACCATCCCCCACCCACGATCCTCTCCACCATCCCCCACCCACGATCCTCTCCACCATCCCCCACCCACGATCCTCTCCACCCTCCCCCCCCCACGATCCTCTCCACCATCCCCCACCCACGATCCTCTCCACCATCCCCCACCCACGATCCTCTCCACCATCCCCCACCCACGATCCTCTCCACCATCCCCCACCCACGATCCTCTCCACCATCCCCCACCCACGATCCTCTCCACCATCCCCCACCCACGATCCTCTCCACCATCCCCCACCCACGATCCTCTCCACCATCCCCCACCCACGATCCTCTCCACCATCCCCCACCCACGATCCTCTCCACCATCCCCCACCCACGATCCTTTCCACCCCCTACCCAAGATCCTCTCCACCCCCCTACCCACGATCCTTTCCACCACCCTCCACCCACGATCGTCTCCACTCCCCCGAACTACGATCCTCTCCACCATCCCCCATCCTCTCCACCACCCCAACTACGATCCTCTCCACCCCCACCCACGATCCTCTCCACCACGATCTCCACCACCCCACCCACGATCTTCTCCACCCCCATCAACGATCCTTTTCGCCTCGCCACTCACGATCCTCTTCATCCCCGAAACTAACCACTGCCCACACCCACGATCCTTACCTTCACCTCCTTCCACGATCCTCCTCCCCAACCCACCCACGATCCTCTCCACCACCCCACCCACGATCCTCTGAACCTCCCCATGTACGATCCTCTCCACCCCAACCACGATCCCCTCCACCTTCCCACCCACGACCCTCTCCATCACACCACCCACGATCCTCTCCACCTCACCAACGATCCTCTCCACCACCCCACCCACGATCCTCTCCACCTTTCCATCTACGATCCTCTCCACCTCCCCACCCACGATCCTTTCCACCTCCCCATCAACGATCCTCTCCACCACCCCACCCACGATCCTCTCCACCTTCCCACCCACGACCCTCTCCATCACACCACCCACGATCCTCTCCACCACCCCACCCACGATCCTCTCCATCAAGCCACCCACGATCCTCTCAACCTCCCCACCCACGATCTTCTCCGCCTCCCCACCCACGATCCTCTCCACCTCCCCGCCCACGATCCTCTCCACCCCCACCCACGATCCTCTCCACAACCCCACCCACGATCCTCTCCACCACCCCACCCACGATCCTCTCCATCTCCCCACCCACGAGCCTCTCCACTACCCCACCCACGATCCTCGCCACCTCCCCACCCACGATCCTCTCCAGTACCCCACCCACGATCCTCTCCACTACCCCACACACGATCCTCTCCACATCCCCAACCACGATCCTCTCCACCTCCCCACTCACGATCCTCTCCATCTCCCCACCCACGAACCTCTCCACTACCCCACCCACGATCCTCTCCACCTCCCTACCCACGATCCTCTCCACTACCCCACCCACGATCCTCTCCACTACCCCACACACGATCCTCTCCACCTCCCCATCAACGATCCTCTCCACCCCACCCACGATCCTCTCCACCACCCCACCCACGATCCTCTCCACCTTCCCACCCACGACCCTCTCCATCACACCACCCACGATCCTCTCCACCACCCCACCCACGATCCTCTCCATCAAGCCACCCACGATCCTCTCAACCTCCCCACCCACGATCTTCTCCACCTCCCCACCCACGATCCTCTCTACCTCCCCGCCCACGATCCTCTCCACCTCCCCGCCCACGCTCCTCTACACCCCCACCCACGATCCTCTCCACCACCCCACCCACGATCCTCTCCACCTCCCCACCCACGATCCTCTCCATCTCCCCACCCACGAGCCTCTCCACTACCCCACCCACGATCCTCGCCACCTCCCCACCCACGATCCTCTCCAGTACCCCACCCACGATCCTCTCCACTACCCCACCCACGATCCTCTCCACTACCCCACCCACGATCCTCTCCACCTCCCCACTCACGATCCTCTCCATCTCCCCACCCACGAACCTCTCCACTACCCCACCCACGATTCTCTCCACTACCCCACCCACGATCCTCTCCATTACCCCACCCACGATCCTCTCCACCTCCCCACCCACGATCCTCTCCACATACAATAAACTTGCCACTTCGGTGGCAAAATCTAAAAAAAAAAAAAGAGAAATTATCCATATCATAATTTTACCCCTAAACTTCTATCCCACTAACTCCTGTCTCCTCTTCCACACATTCTGCCCCTTCCGTCCCTTACACGCCACTAGTCCCTGCCACCCCTTACACGCCACTAGTCCCTGCCACTCCTTACACGCCACTAGTTCCTGCCACTCCTCCCTGCCACCCCTTACACGCCACACCTCCCTGCCACCCTTTACACGCCACACTTCCCTGCCACCCCTTACAGGCCACACCTCCCTGCTACCCCTTACACCCCACTACTCCCTGCCACATCTTACACGCCACTTCTCCCTGCCACCCCTTACACGCCACTTCTCCCTGCCACCCCTTACACCCCACTCCTCCCTGCCACCCCTTACACTCCACTACTCCCTGCCTCCCCTTCCACACCTCCACCCCCTACCCCTCGAAATGGTGACCAAAATCAACAAAAGCTTGTACACACACACACACACACACACACACACACACACACACACACACACACACACACACACACATACAACCCCCCCCCCACACACTGAGAATTTCAAAAAGAACTAAAACAAAAACAGAAAAAAAAATCTGGGTCCAGGATATCAGAACAGAACACATAACAAACAAACAAATACAGTAACTGAAGAACAGCAGACACGTTCAACGAAAATAAAAGTTTGAAGATTCTCACACCTAAAACCCAGTGACAACCATGTTGCTGAACCACCTGCAACCACACCACCACCACCCAGTGACAACCATGTTGCTGAACCACCTGCAACCACACCACCACCACCCAGTGACAACCATGTTGCTGAACCACCTGCAACCACACTACCACCACCCAGTGACAACCATGTTGCTGAACCACCTGCAACCACACTACCACCACCCAGTGACAACCATGTTGCTGAACCACCTGCAACCACACTACCACCACCCAGTGACAACCATGTTGCTGAACCACCTGCAACCACACTACCACCACCCAGTGACAACCATGTTGCTGAACCACCTGCAACCACACCACCACCACCCAGTGACAACCATGTTGCTGAACCACCTGCAACCACACTACCACCACCCAGTGACAACCATGTTGCTGAACCACCTGCAACCACACCACCACCACCCAGTGACAACCATGTTGCTGAACCACCTGCAACCACACCACCACCACCCAGTGACAACCATGTTGCTGAACCACCTGCAACCACACTACCACCACCCAGTGACAACCATGTTGCTGAACCACCTGCAACCACACCACCACCACCCAGTGACAACCATGTTGCTGAACCACCTGCAACCACACCACCACCACCCAGTGACAACCATGTTGCTGAACCACCTGCAACCACACTACCACCACCCAGTGACAACCATGTTGCTGAACCACCTGCAACCACACCACCACCACCCAGTGACAACCATGTTGCTGAACCACCTGCAACCACACTACCACCACCCAGTGACAACCATGTTGCTGAACCACCTGCAACCACACCACCACCACCCAGTGACAACCATGTTGCTGAACCACCTGCAACCACACTACCACCACCCAGTGACAACCATGTTGCTGAACCACCTGCAACCACACCACCACCACCCAGTGACAACCATGTTGCTGAACCACCTGCAACCACACCACCACCACCCAGTGACAACCATGTTGCTGAACCACCTGCAACCACACTACCACCACCCAGTGACAACCATGTTGCTGAACCACCTGCAACCACACTACCACCACCCAGTGACAACCATGTTGCTGAACCACCTGCAACCACACTACCACCACCCAGTGACAACCATGTTGCTGAACCACCTGCAACCACACTACCACCACCCAGTGACAACCATGTTGCTGAACCACCTGCAACCACACTACCACCACCCAGTGACAACCATGTTGCTGAACCACCTGCAACCACACTACCACCACCCAGTGACAACCATGTTGCTGAACCACCTGCAACCACACCACCACCACCCAGTGACAACCATGTTGCTGAACCACCTGCAACCACACCACCACCACCCAGTGACAACCATGTTGCTGAACCACCTGCAACCACACTACCACCACCCAGTGACAACCATGTTGCTGAACCACCTGCAACCACACTACCACCACCCAGTGACAACCATGTTGCTGAACCACCTGCAACCACACTACCACCACCCAGTGACAACCATGTTGCTGAACCACCTGCAACCACACTACCACCACCCAGTGACAACCATGTTGCTGAACCACCTGCAACCACACTACCACCACCCAGTGACAACCATGTTGCTGAACCACCTGCAACCACACCACCACCACCCAGTGACAACCATGTTGCTGAACCACCTGCAACCACACCACCACCACCCAGTGACAACCATGTTGCTGAACCACCTGCAACCACACTACCACCACCCAGTGACAACCATGTTGCTGAACCACCTGCAACCACACTACCACCACCCAGTGACAACCATGTTGCTGAACCACCTGCAACCACACCACCACCACCCAGTGACAACCATGTTGCTGAACCACCTGCAACCACACTACCACCACCCAGTGACAACCATGTTGCTGAACCACCTGCAACCACACCACCACCACCCAGTGACAACCATGTTGCTGAACCACCTGCAACCACACCACCACCACCCAGTGACAACCATGTTGCTGAACCACCTGCAACCACACTACCACCACCCAGTGACAACCATGTTGCTGAACCACCTGCAACCACACTACCACCACCCAGTGACAACCATGTTGCTGAACCACCTGCAACCACACTACCACCACCCAGTGACAACCATGTTGCTGAACCACCTGCAACCACACCACCACCACCCAGTGACAACCATGTTGCTGAACCACCTGCAACCACACTACCACCACCCAGTGACAACCATGTTGCTGAACCACCTGCAACCACACTACCACCACCCAGTGACAACCATGTTGCTGAACCACCTGCAACCACACTACCACCACCCAGTGACAACCATGTTGCTGAACCACCTGCAACCACACCACCACCACCCAGTGACAACCATGTTGCTGAACCACCTGCAACCACACTACCACCACCCAGTGACAACCATGTTGCTGAACCACCTGCAACCACACTACCACCACCCAGTGACAACCATGTTGCTGAACCACCTGCAACCACACTACCACCACCCAGTGACAACCATGTTGCTGAACCACCTGCAACCACACTACCACCACCCAGTGACAACCATGTTGCTGAACCACCTGCAACCACACTACCACCACCCAGTGACAACCATGTTGCTGAACCACCTGCAACCACACTACCACCACCCAGTGACAACCATGTTGCTGAACCACCTGCAACCACACTACCACCACCCAGTGACAACCATGTTGCTGAACCACCTGCAACCACACTACCACCACCCATTGACAACCATGTTGCTGAACCACCTGCAACCACACTACCACCACCCAGTGACAACCATGTTGCTGAACCACCTGCAACCACACTACCACCACCCAGTGACAACCATGTTGCTGAACCACCTGCAACCACACCACCACCACCCAGTGACAACCATGTTGCTGAACCACCTGCAACCACACTACCACCACCCAGTGACAACCATGTTGCTGAACCACCTGCAACCACACTACCACCACCCAGTGACAACCATGTTGCTGAACCACCTGCAACCACACTACCACCACCCAGTGACAACCATGTTGCTGAACCACCTGCAACCACACCACCACCACCCAGTGACAACCATGTTGCTGAACCACCTGCAACCACACTACCACCACCCAGTGACAACCATGTTGCTGAACCACCTGCAACCACACTACCACCACCCAGTGACAACCATGTTGCTGAACCACCTGCAACCACACCACCACCACCCAGTGACAACCATGTTGCTGAACCACCTGCAACCACACTACCACCACCCAGTGACAACCATGTTGCTGAACCACCTGCAACCACACCACCACCACCCAGTGACAACCATGTTGCTGAACCACCTGCAACCACACCACCACCACCCAGTGACAACCATGTTGCTGAACCACCTGCAACCACACTACCACCACCCAGTGACAACCATGTTGCTGAACCACCTGCAACCACACTACCACCACCCAGTGACAACCATGTTGCTGAACCACCTGCAACCACACCACCACCACCACCCAGTGACAACCATGTTGCTGAACCACCTGCAACCACACCACCACCACCCAGTGACAACCATGTTGCTGAACCACCTGCAACCACACTACCACCACCCAGTGACAACCATGCTGCTGAACCACCTGCAACCACACTACCACCACCCAGTGACAACCATGTTGCTGAACCACCTGCAACCACACCACCACCACCCAGTGACAACCATGTTGCTGAACCACCTGCAACCACACTACCACCACCCAGTGACAACCATGTTGCTGAACCACCTGCAACCACACTACCACCACCCAGTGACAACCATGTTGCTGAACCACCTGCAACCACACTACCACCACCCAGTGACAACCATGTTGCTGAACCACCTGCAACCACACTACCACCACCCAGTGACAACCATGTTGCTGAACCACCTGCAACCACACTACCACCACCCAGTGACAACCATGTTGCTGAACCACCTGCAACCACACTACCACCACCCAGTGACAACCATGTTGCTGAACCACCTGCAACCACACTACCACCACCCAGTGACAACCATGTTGCTGAACCACCTGCAACCACACTACCACCACCCAGTGACAACCATGTTGCTGAACCACCTGCAACCACACCACCACCACCCAGTGACAACCATGTTGCTGAACCACCTGCAACCACACTACCACCACCCAGTGACAACCATGTTGCTGAACCACCTGCAACCACACCACCACCACCCAGTGACAACCATGTTGCTGAACCACCTGCAACCACACCACCACCACCCAGTGACAACCATGTTGCTGAACCACCTGCAACCACACTACCACCACCCAGTGACAACCATGTTGCTGAACCACCTGCAACCACACTACCACCACCCAGTGACAACCATGCTGCTGAACCACCTGCAACCACACTACCACCACCCAGTGACAACCATGTTGCTGAACCACCTGCAACCACACCACCACCACCCAGTGACAACCATGTTGCTGAACCACCTGCAACCACACCACCACCACCCAGTGACAACCATGTTGCTGAACCACCTGCAACCACACCACCACCACCCAGTGACAACCATGTTGCTGAACCACCTGCAACCACACTACCACCACCCAGTGACAACCATGTTGCTGAACCACCTGCAACCACACTACCACCACCCAGTGACAACCATGTTGCTGAACCACCTGCAACCACACCACCACCACCCAGTGACAACCATGTTGCTGAACCACCTGCAACCACACCACCACCACCCAGTGACAACCATGTTGCTGAACCACCTGCAACCACACCACCACCACCCAGTGACAACCATGTTGCTGAACCACCTGCAACCACACCACCACCACCCAGTGACAACCATGTTGCTGAACCACCTGCAACCATACTACCACCACCACCCAGTGACAACCATGTTGCTGAACCACCTGCAACCACACCACCACCACCCAGTGACAACCATGTTGCTGAACCACCTGCAACCACACTACCACCACCCAGTGACAACCATGTTGCTGAACCACCTGCAACCACACTACCACCACCCAGTGACAACCATGTTGCTGAACCACCTGCAACCACACCACCACCACCCAGTGACAACCATGTTGCTGAACCACCTGCAACCACACCACCACCACCCAGTGACAACCATGTTGCTGAACCACCTGCAACCACACTACCACCACCCAGTGACAACCATGTTGCTGAACCACCTGCAACCACACTACCACCACCCAGTGACAACCATGTTGCTGAACCACCTGCAACCACACCACCACCACCCAGTGACAACCATGTTGCTGAACCACCTGCAACCACACCACCACCACCCAGTGACAACCATGTTGCTGAACCACCTGCAACCACACCACCACCACCCAGTGACAACCATGTTGCTGAACCACCTGCAACCACACCACCACCACCCAGTGACAACCATGTTGCTGAACCACCTGCAACCACACTACCACCACCCAGTGACAACCATGTTGCTGAACCACCTGCAACCACACTACCACCACCCAGTGACAACCATGTTGCTGAACCACCTGCAACCACACCACCACCACCCAGTGACAACCATGTTGCTGAACCACCTGCAACCACACTACCACCACCCAGTGACAACCATGTTGCTGAACCACCTGCAACCACACCACCACCACCCAGTGACAACCATGTTGCTGAACCACCTGCAACCACACCACCACCACCCAGTGACAACCATGTTGCTGAACCACCTGCAACCACACCACCACCACCCAGTGACAACCATGTTGCTGAACCACCTGCAACCATACCACCACCACCCAGTGACAACCATGTTGCTGAACCACCTGCAACCACACCACCACCACCCAGTGACAACCATGTTGCTGAACCACCTGCAACCATACCACCACCACCCAGTGACAACCATGTTGCTGAACCACCTGCAACCACACCACCACCACCCAGTGACAACCATGTTGCTGAACCACCTGCAACC
>NC_091309.1:26047456-26204956 GCF_038502225.1 Cherax quadricarinatus
GTGTGTATCTACCCTGTGTGATACATGGTGTGTATCTACCCTGTGTGATACACGATGTGTATCTATCCTGTGTGATATACGGTGTGTATCTACCCTGTGTGATACACAATAACTACCCTGTGTGATACACAATAACTACCCTGTGTGATACACAATAACTACCCTGTGTGATACACAGTAACTACCCTGTGTGATACACGGTATGTATGTACCCTGTGATACACGGTGTGTATCTAAATCGCAGATCTAGAGAGTGTACAGAGATCCTTTACTGCACGTATAAGTTCTGTCAAGCACCTTAACTACTGGGAACGCTTGGAAGCACTTGACTTGTACTCGTTGGAACGCAGGAGGGAGAGATATATCATAATCTACACTTGGAAAATCTTGGAAGGAATGGTCCCAAATCTGCACACAGAAATCACTCCCTACGAAAGTAAAAGACTGGGCAGGCGATGCAAAATGCCCCCAATAAAAAGTAGGGGCGCCATTGGTACACTAAGGGAAAACACCATAAGTGTCCGGGGCCCAAAACTGTTCAACAGCCTCCCATCAAGCATTAGGGGAATTGCCAATAAACCCCTGGCTGCCTTCAAGAGAGAGCTGGACAGATACCTAAAGTCAGTGCCGGATCAGCCGGGCTGTGGCTCGTACGTTGGACTGCGTGCGGCCAGCAGTAACAGCCTAGTTGATCAGGCCCTGATCCATCGGGAGGCCTGGTCATGGACCGGGCCGCGGGGGCGTTGATCCCCGGAATAACCTCCAGGTAACCCTGTGTGATACACGGTGTGTATCGACCCTGCGCGATACACGGTATCTACCCTGTGTGATACACGGTGTGTATCTACCCTGTGTGATATACGGTATCTACCCTGTGTGATACACAGTAACTACCCTGTGATACACGGTGTGTATCTACCCTGTGTGATACCTCTCATGGTATATATACAATTTTGGAATACTGCTGTACACTAGCACCCCCCTTTTAGATGCACTCGAAATAGCAGATCTAGAGAACATACAGAGAACTCTCTGATATTATTTTCATGATTATCTCTAATTATGTGACGAATACCGCATTATTATTGTACTCAGTTGAGTACAATTAGTGTTGGTAGGACAGACGTTTGAAATCATTTTGAATTTATGTAACACTAACCACGATCGGCACATAGAATCTTGTGTATTATATATATATTATATATATATATATATATATATATATATATACATACATATATATATATATATATATACATACATATATATATATATATATATATACATACATATATATATATATATACATACATATATATATATATATACATACATATATATATATATATATACATACATATATATATATATATATATATATATACTGGTGCTTACACAGTACAACTGAACCGAGCCACTGTGTTGTCTGGGGCCCTGGGTGTCTAGGAGTGGTTATCAGAGGACCCTCAGGGTACCTACAGCCAGACTGAGGGTAAGCACCTGTTGGAATGACAGGTGTGCTAAGAGGCAAGTGGGTTGACAGCTGTGACGATTACATGACAAATCTAACAATAGTTCCAACACCACTAACAGAGAATAGCTTCTCCTAACTACGAACAAATGTATAAGCTTCAAGAGGGATCTGGAACACTATTTCCTTTAAGTATCTGATCAGCCAGGCTATGATGGCTATTTTGACCTACTGACCGCTAGCACCAACAACCTGCTTGACCAACCACAAAACTAAGTAACAAGTAACATACAGGAAATCACACACCAGGAGCTGAGACTCTTTCCCTCTGTTGTTATGGAAGACACACATGCAACAGTTAGGTATCTTCATTCCGAAACGTTTCGCCTATACAGTAGGCTTCTTCAGTCGAGTACAGAAAAGTTGGTAGAAGCAGTAGAGATGTGAAAACGATATAACCAGTCCATCACCCTTGAAGACGTAGTTTTGAGGTGGTCAGTCCCTCAGCCTGGGGAAGAGTATTTATTCCATAGTCTGAAACAATGTGGAGTAGAAGTGACAGTCTGGAGCCTTATATACTGTCAGGAGGTGAGATGTAGACCACTAGTAGAAGTAAGAATGTGATGATTGAGAGGTCACGTCCCTCTCATATCCAACCATCCTCACTTGTGGAAGTTGTCCAAGGTGTTTTCTGTTCTGTACCAATAATACCGTTGTGTTGCAGTGTCTGACAGAGTCAATATTAAAATGGTATAAAATACCGACAGCTTGGTAAGACACATGCGCAACAGTTAGGTTGCATATGTGTTTCACCTAACATCCTGTCCGTATTTTATACCATTTTAATATTCAGTCTCCCTCTCCTCGTTCCTCACACATTCCCCACTCCTAACATGAGTGAGGAATCTTGAAGCTTGCAGATACAAAGAATTGAGTGGTAAGTACAAATAGGAGGGTGTACATGTACTCACAAAAGTAATCACACACACACACGCCACGACAAACGAGAAAAAAAAAGAGAGGAGGTAAGAATCAAATCAACAGTATGAGCATTTCATCCGCGGTAATCACAGTCCAAAACCCGGCCCAAGACCCGGTCCACGGCACGATCCACGACCCGGTCCAAGACCCGGTAACGACCAAAAAACACGTCCTACCTCCGATAATTCTCCACAATCCGCAAAATTATTAACACCGCCTCACATGTTTGCCGATAATTGGCTGGGATCAACGCGAGGATAATCCCAGTACTGCCCAAAATTGGGGAATTCCACTGGATTTCAGTGGGAACACGCGAATGGCTGAAGTCCGGCTGGAATGTGGGAACACCGTTACCGTATTTAAATACCCAAGATATCACCGTAAATAAGGAAAAAATAATTACACTGGAATGGTAGGGAATCCCACTGGGTAAATAAAGATACCTGGTGATCCTTATTAGATGATTCATCAAAGTCAGTGGATTTATTAATTTAGTGAGCAATAATACAGGAAGACAGTGAAAGATGAGGTAATCACTCCCTCAACCTAGAAGAACTACACACACAAGACAGGTGAGGGTGAGGCTATCAGTCCCCCAGAACTCTACACATAAACCCGTCTGGAATACTTCAATACGCAACTCTATTCTGATAAACCTCTGTTGGGTTTCGAGAGTTTTCCTTTCACTCCCGGCCCTGGGCCAGGCATGTCGGCTGCTGACCTGGTCAACCACGCTGTTGTTGCTGGCGGACCGCTGACCCACAGAAGGAAGGGGACGGGTACATCAAAGTTTACTGCACTTACAAATGCGGTAAAGTGGTTAGCTTACTGGACTGATCACCTGGATCGCGGTTCGAATCCACTGTGTTTAAAATATTGGTCAGACGTCCTGCGGGTGTTGCCTTTTAAAGACCAGCCCGTCACGTGATGGGTAGGATGCACTCAGCCACAGAACAGCTCCTGAGACACGACACTGAATCTATTCTTCACTTCTTTGGATCAAGATTGATTGACCTATCGTTCCCCAATCACTATGACCCCAATGGATTTAGCGCTTTCCCATTAGTAGTAGTAGTAATAACATAATACAATATAATAAATATAAATATTATAATTAAAATAATGCAAACAGCTGAATGCTTCACCTATATCGACCCAAAGTTTTCACTGGACAAGGTGAACGGAAGTTGTGGTTGTGATCCGAGGAAGTAGACTCAACCACACCCACCACAACCTCACAGTTTTCCATACTGTAGATGAGGATCGTGTTGTTTCCAACGAATCAGATGAAACATTAGAAGTGGACAAGAGTCTAATTCTCTCTCTCTATTCATGTCAGAGATTTTAACCATCCACTTAATTTTCCAAAGACCGATAAAGTTACATCAAGCTGGTCTATGGTTGGTAGAAAAATTATCAAATTTCGTAAAAAAAAAGTTCAGAAATTAATACAAATATTGCTTTTGGATTATACAAATTGGATTCATTTATAATTAATAAAATTTGGGAAGAATTTAAATTACAGTAGACGAGTTAAAATCTTAAAGCTTTGTTTGATAGGTTCTTAACTACCTAACCTACATCATCATAAAAATAGTCAGGTGTTGTAAGTTGACCGCGAGGTGTAATCTCGTCCTTACATGCCTTTCTGTTTATCCTATTATTTTACAGTTCCTTGATAATCTGAGAAATCATGAAAGCATTTGGAGTTCCACTATTTTTCACAGTGGTTGTTCTCCATATTGTGATATCACTTGTTTACTGTGATCTTATTGCACACACACACAATATATATATATATATATATATATATATATATATATATATATATATATATATATATATATGCAATAAGATCACAGTAAACAGGTGATTTTAAATTTTGCAAAACAACCACTGTGAAAGAGTAGTGAAATTCCAAGCGCTTTCGTGACTACTCACATCGTAGTTCTCGGCAATCGTAAATTTCGCCAATCATAGGGGTATTTTCATATAAACATGGACTCGCTTTTCATAGGTTGACTCGCAAATAGTAGTTCGTCCGGGACGCGTACGCACGGTGTGAGCCGGGGAGGCCTCCCTACCCAGCCAGTCTGGCATTATTTACCAGTGAGTGAAGGTCCACTCAAGTGCTCCTACGAAATATTTCATAATATTCCACTCATTTTAGTGCTTCCAATTACTAAATAAGCTACCATGGCTCCAAAGAAATCTCCTAGTGCCAAGCCTGTGGTAAAGGTGAGAAATATGTACAGTGACAAAGTCTTGGGCCATTTTCGGGAAGTGTTAAAGAGACGCCAGAAACAGAGCTCTCTCCACAGTTACTTTGCGAGACAGGACTAGAGTGACTCTCAAGGTGGTCCTAGTGGCATTAAGAAACAGAGAAGAGAAGCAACCCCAGAGAAGCAATTGGTACCTGAGGTGTTGCTGGAAGGGAATTCCCCTTCCAAACTGTAAACAATCCAATCTCTCTCCTCCTCCAGTCTCCCATACACTAAGAAGAATCTCCAATAAAGGTAAGTGTTATGCTGTTAATGTTTCATTCATCATTTCCCATTGTATTGTTTATGTACTATATGTATATTTCATGGAAAATTATTTTTTTTGTTTTAATACTTCTGGGTGTCAGGAACGGATTAATTGTATTTTCATTATTTCTTAAGGGGAAAATTGATTCGCAAATCGTAAATTTCGTTTATAGCAACGGCTCCAGGAACGGATTAATTACGAAAAACGAGGGACCACTGCATATATATATATATATATATATATATATATATATATATATATATATATATATATATATATATATATATATATGTCGTGCCGAATATGTAAAACTGGTCAATTAGCAAGAACTCATTTAAAATTAAGTCCTTTCTAAAATTTTCTCTTATACGTTTAAAGATATATTTTTTTCATTAATGTTAATGTAAAAAAAATTAATTTTGCTCCAAAAGAATCTTAGAAAACTTACCTAACCTTATTATAACAAGAACAATTTATTTTAGCCTAACCCAACTAAATATATTTTAGATTTGTTTACAATAATTTAATACTAAACAAACACAGTGAAATATATTTTTTTCGTTAGGTTCAGAATGATTTTGCCGAAATTATTGCATACACAAATTTTCACTTGTCCTATATGGCAAGATGAGCGTTGCTATTTAAGCCAAGATCGCAAATTCTGCCTATTCGGCACGACATATATATATATACACACACACATAGTACCGAATAGATAAAACTTGCAATTTTGGCTTAAATAGCAACGTTCTCCTTGCCAAATAAGGCAAGCGAAAATTTGTGTATGTAATAACTTCGCAAAAATCATTCTGAACCTAACGAAAAAAATATATTTCATTGTTTGTTTATTATTAAATTATTGTAAACTTATCTAAAATATATTTAGTTGGATTAGGCTAAATTGAATTGCGCTTGTTATAATAAGGTTAGGTAAGTTTTCTAAGATTCTTTTGGTACAAAATTATTAATTTTTATATTAACATAAATTAAAAAAAATATATCTTTAAACGTATAAGAGAAAATCTTAGAAAAGATTTTAATTTTAAATGAGTTCTAGCTAATTGACCAGTTTTATGTATTCGGCACGACATTATATATTATAATATATATATATATATATATATATATATATATATATATATATATATATATATATATATATATATATATATAATCTTAGAGACACCCCCACACAATGCTACTATCACAATGTGATAACTTTCCGTGTTATCATACAACCACAAGCACGCGCCGATAACACGGCCTTCTGGCGCCGATTACGAGTGTTACCTGCCGATAACGCCACAAAAGATCCACTTCACTGTGGTTACACGCTGGAAAACCCGATAAAATACACCGATATAAACCCCTCCCCATCTCTCACTCTCCCTCCCTCCTCCCTCATTCTCCCTCCCTCCCATCTCCCTCTCTCTTCCCTCACTCTCCCTCCCTCCTCCCTCACTCTCCCTCCTCCCTCTCATCTTCCTCTCTCCTCCCTCCCTCTCCCTCCCTCCTCCCTCACTCTCCCTCCCTCCCATCTCCCTCTCTCCTCCCTCACTCTCCCTCCTCCCTCTCATCTTCCTCTCTCCTCCCTCCCTCCTTATTTCTCCATAATTCCCTCTCTCTTACAATGTATCTTATTCTCGCAGTTTGTTTCCCTCTTAATTTATTCTGATTATAACCTTCTATATAATATTACTTACATCACTTGAGTAATATTTTTATTATTTACCTTCCTTGGTAATATTCTTTATTCCTTTATTCTATTCTCATTATTTGCACCCATCTTTATTATATAACTGTCTTTCTCTACATCATTTATCTGTTATTATTAACGTTTCAACTAAAATTATTTAACCTCCCTCTTTATTATTTAACCTCCATCTTCATTATTTAACCTCCATCTTCATTATTTAACCTCCATCTTCATTATTTAACCTCCATCTTCATTATTTAACCTCCATATTCATTATTTAACCTTCCTATTCATTATTTAACCTCCCTATTCATTATTTAACCTCCATCTTCATTATTTAACCTCCATCTTCATTATTTAACCTCCATCTTCATTATTTAACCTTCCTATTCATTATTTAACCTCTCTCTATTAAACCTCCCTCTTTATTTACCTCCCTATTCTTTATTTAACATCCCTATTCATTATTTAACCTCCATCTTCATTATTTAACCTCCCTATTCATTATTTAACCTCCCTATTCATTATTTAACCTCCTTATTCATTATTTAACCTCCTTATTCATTATTTAACCTCCTTATTCATTATTTAACCTCCTTATTCATTATTTAACCTCCCTATTCATTATTTAACCTCCTTATTCATTATTTAACCTCCTTATTCATTATTTAACCTCCTTATTCATTATTTAACCTCCTTATTCATTATTTAACCTCCTTATTCATTATTTAACCTCCTTATTCATTATTTAACCTCCTTATTCATTATTTAACCTCCTTATTCATTATTTAACCTCCTTATTCATTATTTAACCTCCCTATTCATTATTTAACCTCCTTATTCATTATTTAACCTCCTTATTCATTATTTAACCTCCCTATTCATTATTTAACCTCCATCTTCATTATTTAACCTCTCTCTATTAAACCTCCCTCTTTATTTACCTCCTGATTTACTAATCTCCGTTATTTACCTATTATTTAGCTCCCTCCCTTCTTTATTACTGCCCCTCCCTCTTATTTCCCCTCTTTATTACACTTCCCCTCACACATGTGACCGGCGTGTAAATTCCTGCCAAGTAAAAGACAAAATCTTATTACCAGGGGAAATAAAGAAAGAATGGCTCCTCATTCTTCTTCTTTTTCCCTCTCCTCTTCCTCCTCTTTTCCTGCCTTAATTTTCCCCCCCGGACTTTTATTCCATTTTTCCCTTCGCTCGTCTTTCACTAACGGCGGAGGACAACGCAATCGCTAATGAAATCGGACTCCATTTTTTTTGTCATTTTTTTTCGTTATCCAATGATAAAAAGAGAGAAACTCAGGCTTGAGAAAATGTTGTGTATTAAAAAATGTGTTTGTGGGGGGGGGAGCTTAGGGAGGGAGGTAGGGAACTTAGGGAGGGAGAGGGAAGGAGGGAGGGAAAGAGGTAGCTTAGGGAGGGAAAGAGGGAGATTAGATAGGTAAGGAAGGGGAGGGGAGGGGAGGGGAGGTTAGGGAGAGAGGTAAGTTAGAAAGAGAAGTTAGGGAAGGAAGGAGATTGGGTAGGTAGGGAAGGGAGGGGAGGGGAGGGGAGGGGAGTGGGGAGGGGACGGAGGCAGGCAGGTAGGTAAGATACGAAGGCTAGGGAAGAAGTAGGGAGAGGAGAAATAGGGTAGGAGGGGAAAAAATGGGAGGGAAGTGGAGGAGAGGATTGGGGACGGGAGCGGAGGGAGAGAGGTAGGTTAGAGAGAGTGAGATTATAGAGATGGATGGATGGAGGTTGAGTAGAGGGGGAAAGGAGGTTAGATAGGTAGGGAGGGAGATTAGGTAGTGAGGGAGGGAGGTGAAGAGAGGGAAATGAAGGAGGGGAAAATTGAAATAATGGAAAAAAAGAAGAGGGCAAGATAATGGATAGAGATGAGGGAGAGAGGGAATAACGGTGATGAAGAAAGGTAAGAAGGGAGGGAGAAAGATAAGGAAGGAGGGGAGGGATGGAGAAGGGAAAGGAGTGAGTAGTGAGGAAGGAAGATGTAAAGAAGAAAGGTGGAAATAAAGGAGGTCGCGTTCAAGTCGAGTCAAAACACAGGAGCATCAATACATGTGTAAACCTGCCCAGCTTGATTATATTCTCCCTTCCTCTCCCTCCCTTTATCCCCTCCTCTCTCTCCCTTTATCCCCTCCTCTCCCTCCCTTTATCCCCTCCTCTCTCTCCCTTCATTTCTTCCTCTCCCTCCTCTATCCGCTTTCTCTTCCTTAATTCTCCATCCCTTAATTTACAATACCAGTATCAGGAGACAATAAGATTGGCGACCACAACACAGTGGCAACCGCCAGTACTCGTTCTGGCGTTACTTGTAACAATCGCCAGTACTCGTTCTGGCGTTACTTGTAACAACCGCCAGTACTCGTTCTGGCGTTACTTGTAACAACCGCCAGTACTCGTTCTGGCGTTACTTGTAACAACCGCCAGTACTCGTTCTGGCGTTACTTGTAACAACCGCCAGTACTCGTTCTGGCGTTACTTGTAACAACCGCCAGTACTCGTTCTGGCGTTACTTGTAACAACCGCCAGTACTCGTTCTGGCGTTACTTGTAACAACCGCCAGTACTCGTTCTGGCGTTACTTGTAACAACCGCCAGTACTCGTTCTGGCGTTACTTGTAACAACCGCCAGTACTCGTTCTGGCGTTACTTGTAACAACCGCCAGTACTCGTTCTGGCGTTACTTGTAACAACCGCCAGTACTCGTTCTGGCGTTACTTGTAACAACCGCCAGTACTCGTTCTGGCGTTACTTGTAACAACCGCCAGTACTCGTTCTGGCGTTACTTGTAACAACCGCCAGTACTCGTTCTGGCGTTACTTGTAACAACCGCCAGTACTCGTTCTGGCGTTACTTGTAACAACCGCCAGTACTCGTTCTGGCGTTACTTGTAACAACCGCCAGTACTCGTTCTGGCGTTACTTGTAACAACCGCCAGTACTCGTTCTGGCGTTACTTGTAACAACCGCCAGTACTCGTTCTGGCGTTACTTGTAACAACCGCCAGTACTCGTTCTGGCGTTACTTGTAACAACCGCCAGTACTCGTTCTGGCGTTACTTGTAACAACCGCCAGTACTCGTTCTGGCGTTACTTGTAACAACCGCCAGTACTCGTTCTGGCGTTACTTGTAACAACCGCCAGTACTCGTTCTGGCGTTACTTGTAACAACCGCCAGTACTCGTTCTGGCGTTACTTGTAACAACCGCCAGTACTCGTTCTGGCGTTACTTGTAACAACCGCCAGTACTCGTTCTGGCGTTACTTGTAACAACCGCCAGTACTCGTTCTGGCGTTACTTGTAACAACCGCCAGTACTCGTTCTGGCGTTACTTGTAACAACCGCCAGTACTCGTTCTGGCGTTACTTGTAACAACCGCCAGTACTCGTTCTGGCGTTACTTGTAACAACCGCCAGTACTCGTTCTGGCGTTACTTGTAACAACCGCCAGTACTCGTTCTGGCGTTACTTGTAACAACCGCCAGTACTCGTTCTGGCGTTACTTGTAACAACCGCCAGTACTCGTTCTGGCGTTACTTGTAACAACCGCCAGTACTCGTTCTGGCGTTACTTGTAACAACCGCCAGTACTCGTTCTGGCGTTACTTGTAACAACCGCCAGTACTCGTTCTGGCGTTACTTGTAACAACCGCCAGTACTCGTTCTGGCGTTACTTGTAACAACCGCCAGTACTCGTTCTGGCGTTACTTGTAACAACCGCCAGTACTCGTTCTGGCGTTACTTGTAACAACCGCCAGTACTCGTTCTGGCGTTACTTGTAACAACCGCCAGTACTCGTTCTGGCGTTACTTGTAACAACCGCCAGTACTCGTTCTGGCGTTACTTGTAACAATCGCCAGTACTCGTTCTGGCGTTACTTGTAACAACCGCCAGTACTCGTTCTGGCGTTACTTGTAACAACCGCCAGTACTCGTTCTGGCGTTACTTGTAACAACCGCCAGTACTCGTTCTGGCGTTACTTGTAACAACCGCCAGTACTCGTTCTGGCGTTACTTGTAACAACCGCCAGTACTCGTTCTGGCGTTACTTGTAACAATCGCCAGTACTCGTTCTGGCGTTACTTGTAACAACCGCCAGTACTCGTTCTGGCGTTACTTGTAACAACCGCCAGTACTCGTTCTGGCGTTACTTGTAACAATCGCCAGTACTCGTTCTGGCGTTACTTGTAACAATCGCCAGTACTCGTTCTGGCGTTACTTGTAACAATCGCCAGTACTCGTTCTGGCGTTACTTGTAACAACCGCCAGTACTCGTTCTGGCGTTACTTGTAACAACCGCCAGTATTCGTTCTGGCGTTACTTGTAACAACCGCCAGTACTCGTTCTGGCGTTACTTGTAACAACCGCCAGTACTCGTTCTGGCGTTACTTGTAACAACCGCCAGTACTCGTTCTGGCGTTACTTGTAACAACCGCCAGTACTCGTTCTGGCGTTACTTGTAACAACCGCCAGTACTCGTTCTGGCGTTACTTGTAACAACCGCCAGTACTCGTTCTGGCGTTACTTGTAACAACCGCCAGTACTCGTTCTGGCGTTACTTGTAACAACCGCCAGTACTCGTTCTGGCGTTACTTGTAACAATCGCCAGTACTCGTTCTGGCGTTACTTGTAACAACCGCCAGTACTCGTTCTGGCGTTACTTGTAACAACCGCCAGTACTCGTTCTGGCGTTACTTGTAACAACCGCCAGTACTCGTTCTGGCGTTACTTGTAACAACCGCCAGTACTCGTTCTGGCGTTACTTGTAACAACCGCCAGTACTCGTTCTGGCGTTACTTGTAACAATCGCCAGTACTCGTTCTGGCGTTACTTGTAACAATCGCCAGTACTCGTTCTGGCGTTACTTGTAACAATCGCCAGTACTCGTTCTGGCGTTACTTGTAACAACCGCCAGTACTCGTTCTGGCGTTACTTGTAACAACCGCCAGTATTCGTTCTGGCGTTACTTGTAACAACCGCCAGTACTCGTTCTGGCGTTACTTGTAACAACCGCCAGTACTCGTTCTGGCGTTACTTGTAACAACCGCCAGTACTCGTTCTGGCGTTACTTGTAACAACCGCCAGTACTCGTTCTGGCGTTACTTGTAACAACCGCCAGTACTCGTTCTGGCGTTACTTGTAACAACCGCCAGTACTCGTTCTGGCGTTACTTGTAACAACCGCCAGTACTCGTTCTGGCGTTACTTGTAACAACCGCCAGTACTCGTTCTGGCGTTACTTGTAACAACCGCCAGTACTCGTTCTGGCGTTACTTGTAACAACCGCCAGTACTCGTTCTGGCGTTACTTGTAACAACCGCCAGTACTCGTTCTGGCATTACTTGTAACAACCGCCAGTACTCGTTCTGGCGTTACTTGTAACAACCGCCAGTACTCGTTCTGGCGTTACTTGTAACAATCGCCAGTACTCGTTCTGGCGTTACTTGTAACAACCGCCAGTACTCGTTCTGGCGTTACTTGTAACAATCGCCAGTACTCGTTCTGGCGTTACTTGTAACAACCGCCAGTACTCGTTCTGGCGTTACTTGTAACAATCGCCAGTACTCGTTCTGGCGTTACTTGTAACAATCGCCAGTACTCGTTCTGGCGTTACTTGTAACAATCGCCAGTACTCGTTCTGGCGTTACTTGTAACAATCGCCAGTACTCGTTCTGGCGTTACTTGTAACAATCGCCAGTACTCGTTCTGGCGTTACTTGTAACAATCGCCAGTACTCGTTCTGGCGTTACTTGTAACGATCGCCAGTACTCGTTCTGGCGTTACTTGTAACAACCGCCAGTACTCGTTCTGGCGTTACTTGTAACAACCGCCAGTACTCGTTCTGGCGTTACTTGTAACAACCGCCAGTACTCGTTCTGGCGTTACTTGTAACAATCGCCTGTACTCGTTCTGGCGTTACTTGTAACAACCGCCAGTACTCGTTCTGGCGTTACTTGTAACAACCGCCAGTACTCGTTCTGGCGTTACTTGTAACAACCGCCAGTACTCGTTCTGGCGTTACTTGCAACAATCGCCTGTACTCGTTCTGGCGTTACTTGTAATAATCGCATGTACTCGTTCTGGCATTACTACCCTTGTAACGATCGCCTGTACTCGTTCTGGCGTTACTTGCAACGATCGCCTGTACTCGCTCTGGCGTTACTATCCATGTGAAGATATCCTGTGCTCATTTTGGGGTCACTACCCTTGTGGCGATCGCCTGTACTCGTTCTGGCGTTACCTCCCTTGTGGTGATCGCCTGCACTCGTTCTGAAATTACTTGTGGCGATCGCCTGTACTCGTTCTGGCGTTACTTGTGACGATCCCCTGTACTCGCTCTTTCGCTACTGCCCTTGTGAAGATATCCTGTACTCGTTCAGGCGTTACTTCCCTTGTGGCAATCGCCTGTACTCGTTGTGACGTTACTTCCCTTGTGGCGATCGCCTGTACTCGTTCTGGTGTTACTTGAGGCGATCGACGGTACTCCTGGCGTTGCTATCCCTGTAGCGATAACCTGTACTCCCTTTGTCGATACTTCGCTTATGGCGATCGTCTGTCTGTACTTGCTCTGGCGTTACTAACCTTGTGGTGGTTGGCCATCCGTGCGTCTGTTCATGATCGCTTTGCGATATTTTTCCTGTCGGAACTGCGTTGCGATTGATGTCAACTTTCGTTATACATGCGCTAAACTTTATAATATATATATATATATATATATATATATATATATATATATATATATATATATATATATATATATATATATATATATATATGCGCGCTGGCAGTATACTTCTTGTATACACTGGCGCTACACGATGTATACTTTGCATCCCAATTAGCGATATACACAACGTTCCGTTCGCTATATCTGTATGACGTTACCGCTAACCTTGTGACACTGCTGCCGATGTTATTTAAGAGAAGTGAGAGTGAAAGCGAGCGAGGAAAGAGAGAGGTGAGAGGGAAAGTAGGAGAGGAGGGAGGGAGGGAGGACCTCCCCACCTGAGGAAGAACCGGTCTGACCACAAAACACCGAAAGTAGGTTCACACTTGCTCTTCTTTGCTTGTATTTCAATTCGTCCTCCTATCCACAATATCTTTTATATTTTATATATCTATATCCCCATACCCTCGGGCCCGGGGGTATGGGGAAACATCGCTTAGCTTCGGCTAAGCGCCCATACTTTTCGCGGGTCTAGCTCCGTGGTACAGTACTGTGGACTCTGATACAGAGTAACAGGTTCGAGTCCTGCTGTGGACGTAGGGACAATATATAATATATATATATATATATATATATATATATATATATATATATATATATATATTACACACACACACACAACATATCTCTCCGTTGGTTCTACAGGAGGGAGCAGAGGCACTGTGTGAACCACTAGCCACTATCTTCAACAAGTCAGCTGAAAGAGGGTTAGCTGCCAGATGTCTGGAAAACTGTGAATGTACTCTCAATATTTAAGAGGAGACAGGCCAGTGTCACTGACAGTATGTAAGGTTACAGGGATTATCAGACGTTGTGGAGCACCTGGACAGGAGTTGATTCATAAACAACTACCAACACTGTTTTCGAGGTGGTAAATCCTGCCTTACAAATTTTTTCAACTTCTATGAGAAGGTAATATAAGTTATGCAGGAGGGATGGGTGGGGTGCATATTTTTGGACTGTAAGAAGGCGTCTGATAAAGTTTCTTACAAAAATACTGAGATAAAAATTAAAATCAGGCAGAAATAACAGGGACAGTAGAACAGTGCATTAAGGAGTACTTAACAGGGAGGAAACGAGTTGCTGTCCGGGAGATGTCGAAATGGGTTAGTGTGATGAATGGGGGTTCCACAGGGTCAGTGCTTGAACCAGTGCTGTTTACAAATCGAGTCAGAAGTGTCCTGTTCACTGACGACGTAAATTTAATGAGGGGAATACAAACAGTAGACCATGTAAGGCCATAAATGGATATGTACAAGCTGTGGGACTGGTCTGACAAGAGGGTTGAATTTAATCCAAACGAATGCAATGTTATGAAAAACGGGAAAGGGCAAACTAGACCGGAAACAGAGTACAGGCTGGTGAGGGCCAAAAGTTGTAGACCTCCCTTAAAGAGAAGACCCACACCACCAACACTCCACTCCCCTCCCCCGCACCACTAACATTCCACTCCCCTCCCCCGCACCACCAACATTCCACTCCCCTCCCCCGCACCACCAACATTCCACTCCCCTCCCCCGCACCACCAACATTCCACTCCCCTCCCCCGCACCACCAACATTCCACTCCCCTCCCCCGCACCACCAACATTCCACTCCCCTCCCCCGCACCACCAACACTCCTCCACACCCAGCCCCCCACAAAACCAACACTCCTCCCCACACCACCTACACCTGCCACACACCCCCAGCACCCATCCCCCCCCCGTTCTCAAACTTTCAGCCACCAAACTTGTTCATTTAGCTTCAATTATATGTTTAGCAAGAACACTAATTATCCTTCAATAATTATCTACATGCACCATTTTTCTACTGTTTATGACCACTATAATTACCCTCTATAATAATTATAATTATCGCTGCTAAAATTATTCATTATTTTACATGCAGTATTTCTATCACTGCGTTACTTTTAATTACTGTAATTATCGATTAATTTTCTATTTTAAATTATTAAATAATTATAATTATCCCTGGGTCAACATGACTAGGGTCATCGCCCCCGCGACCCGGTCTCAGACCAGGCCTCCTACACCTTAAAGGAAATAATACAAGACTAAGACACGTAAATTTGGAAGGAAAGACACTGGCTTGTTTGTATAGGGACAACTTTTCGCTCTGCGGGGAACGTTTCTCTCCGTGTTGAGCTGTATTAAGACACGGGGAGCGTTTCTCTCTGTGTAGAGCTGTATCAAGACATGGGAACGTTTCTCTCCGTGTAGAGCTGTATCAAGACATGGGAACGTTTCTCTCCGTGTAGAGCTATATCAAGACATGGGAACGTTTCTCTCCGTGTAGAGCTGTATCAAGACATGGGAACGTTTCTCTCCGTGTAGAGCTGTATCAAGACATGGGAACGTTTCTCTCCGTGTAGAGCTGTATCAAGACATGGGAACGTTTCTCTCCGTGTAGAGCTGTATGAAGACATGGGAACATTTCTCTGTGTAGAGCTGTATCAAGACATGGGAACGTTTCTCTGTGTAGAGCTGTATCAAGACATGGGAACGTTTCTCTCCGTGTAGAGCTGTATGAAGACATGGGAACATTTCTCTCTGTGTAGAGCTGTATCAAGACATGGGAACGTTTCTCCGTGTACATCTCTATCCAGTCATGGCTTGATAAAAGCTCTACCGAGAGTGAAACGCGGCCAGAAAGCTCGTTCAGCAATCTCAGTTTTACTGCCAAATCAAAGCACATAGTAAGCCTTTTATATAAGCAGCATTTCGCCCTCAATAGAGACCTGTCAACGTCCCTGACAAAAGCCCCCAAGCGTGCGAAACATCAAATAAAGGACATTATCTGTTTATGCCAAGGTTTAGCTACCTATCTGCTGCTGCTTTCTTTAGTATTGTTGGCCAAACGTCGTTTATATCCACCTAATTACTTTTAACTGAGTTTGCTTTTATATTCACCCCTAAGTCACTGTACCTGTCTACTGATAACTGATGTTTCTTGAAGGATAACTAATGTTCCTTGCAGGATAACTAATGTTCCTTGCAGAATAACTAATGTTCCTTTGCTCCTTGCAGGGTAACATATGCTCCAGGAAGGATACCTCATGCTCCTTGTAGGATAACTGAGATCGTTTACTGCAAGCATGGAGCATTTGAACTACTGGGAACGTCTGAAAACACTATGTACTTCAGGAAGGGAGGGACGGAGAGAGAGAGAGAGAGAGAGAGAGAGAGAGAGAGAGAGAGAGAGAGAGAGAGTGCTTTCAAATGAGCTGATGTAGGTAACAGCTCTTAGCTTGTCAATAAAGTTAGGAATCCTTAACTTGTAAATAGCTTGTCAATAAAGCTAGGGATCCTTAACCTAATCTTGTCAAACCCTGTGTAAAAAAAAAAGAGTGAGGGAGGGAGGAGGATGGAGAAGCGGGAGGGGGAGAGAGAGAGAGAGAGAGAGAGAGATACCTGAGGGACTATTCCCAAATCTACCCACTAACATAACGTACTGGAGTAAAAGATACAAAGTGTAAAATAAACTCGAGAGACCAGCAGGGGGCGCCGTGGGCACAATAAGAGAACACTGCATCAATATCCGTGGAGCTAGCCAGGTGTCCCCAACCTGCGGCCCGAGGACAGCATGTGGCCGTTCTAGGAAATGGATGCGGCCCTCACACGAAATTATGAATTCGCATTTATGTAGGTTCCACACTGCAGTGTCAACAATTACAATATATTATTCATAAATATATAAAATCGGGCCCTCCTTTAAATTTGGCCCTTTAATACCAAAAGGTTGGGGACTACTTGTCTGGTGCCCATGGGCACCAGACGAGCCTTGCCCATGGCCGGGCTCCGGAAGTACACTGTCGAACCTCATCAAAGGTATATCTAAGATATAACACACTACCACCAGATATAACACTGCAGGAATAAATGTAGAAGTCTTTAAGAGAAAACTGGATCACGACCTCCAAGTACCAGAGCAACGAGGCTGTGACGGATATACTACGGCACAGCCGGCCACCACCAACAGTCTGGTCTATCAGGTAAGTACCAGAGAAACCTGTCACCAGGCCGGGCTACTGCAGTAGCAGTAGTATTATTATTGGTATATAGGAATACTGTTCGTATATTATAGGAATATTGTTGGTATATTATAGGAATATTGGTATATTACTTTCCCTGCAGGATAACAGACATTCCCTGCAGGATCGTCCCTGCCGGCTCAGTTCTGCCTTAGTGAAAGAAAACAAAATACCAGCTATCGTTGCATTGACTTGGCGAACCTCCCTTGCACGAGGCAACAACAGGGAAAGATAATTGACCAATTACACCAGTATAAATTCTACACCTTTCTGACCCATCAGAGGCTGCAAATATTGGTTCTACTGCGAAGAGTTCGATTCAACGTATTCCTTGGAAAACCACAGAAAAGTGAGTATAGCAAAAGCTTTTGCTTCCTATTTTGCCTTGTGCAGCCGTGAAAAAATCAGACACATGTGCAACATCTGGGTATCTTTATTTGTAGACGTTTCGCCATCCAGTGGCTTAATCAGTATAAATTTAAGGACATGATGGGAAGACTGTAGAAGTATATACAGAAGACGAGGTAATCAGTCCCTTTGTCTTGGAGTTGGTGAAGAATATCGTAGATTCAAGACTACGATATTCTTCAACTCCGAGGGACTGATTATCTTGTCTTTTGTATCTAGTTCTACATTCTTTCCATTATGTCCTGGAATTTGTCCTGATAAAGCCACTGGATGGCGAAACGTCTACAATAAAGATACCCAGATATTGCACATGTGTCTAATTCTTCATCTTGTCGGTATTGAATAACATTAATGTACAACTTGTGTAGGCACCCACAACGGTCTACTAACAGGTACATATATTCTGGTCCCAGACCAGTCCTAAATTGTTTAGAAATATTACAGAAATAACCAAGATTGACATATACAAAAAAAAAAAGAAAAAAAATGGTGTATACTAAAGCTAGATAGAAGCTTACAACTGTTGGGTGTCGGAAAATACAACTGTGTACCACTTACTGTCTTCAGAATAAATTACATGGGGATGGAAATCCTTAGGTAAAGAATTTTTACCCTCCCGTGCATCATCAGCAGCTATGTAGTGTTGCAAGACCAGCAACAGATAGTAACTTCCCCCTACTGATCTGTTGCTGGCCTTGCAACGTGGCATAGCTCCTGACGAAGCACGAGAGTGCGAAAGATCGTGAACAAAAAATTTCCACCCCCATGTGGCTTGTTCTGCATTAAGATCACCTGTGTGTGTGTGTGTGTGTGTGTGTGTGTGTGTGTGTGTGTGTGTGTGGTGCCCAATAGGTAAAACTTGCGATTTTGGCTTAAATAGCAAAGTTCTTCTTGCCAAATAAGGCGAGCGAAAATTTGTGTATGTGATAATTTCACAAAAACCATTCTGAACCTAACGAAAAAAAATATATTTCATTGTGTTTATTAAATTATTGTAAACTAATCTAAAATATATTTAGTTGGATTAGGCTAAGTTATACTGCGCTTGTTATAATAAGGTTAGGTAAGTTTTCTAAGGTTCTTTTGGTACAAAATTATTTACTTCTACATTAACATAAATGAAAAAAACACATATCTTTAAACGTATAAGAAAAAGTTTTAAAAAATTTAGCAAGGAGAGCGTTGCTATTTAAGCCAAAATCTCAAGTTTTACCTATTGGGCACGACATATATATATATATATATATATATATATATATATATATATATATATATATATATATATATATATATATGCCACCTTTATATCAACAATGTATCTCTTAAATCTTCTGTGCCATATTATGTAATAAAATATTCCTATTGGTAAAAAAAATAGTTTAAAAGATGGGGTGGTAGGGGAAGTGGAATATTCAAATGGATTCAGGAAGAAATCCAAATATTCTTCCTTGAAGCCTTTTTATCCACTTCTCCGAGGCTATGGGTCCCACAATTTACACCAGAGGTGGACCCCTATATATATATATATATATATATATATATATATATATATATATATATATATAAACACATTCTATGACAGTTTCCTGTTTAAGAGAACATACGTCAATCATACACTCACGTTCCATCAATTTATTCTTAAGACGAACGTCAGTAATGTGTACCAAGTGTGTATGACTCGACATTCGTAGTGTATACAAGTGTATTATTCAGCGAGTGACATTCATACATTTTTTAACAGATAGCATCAAGCTTCAAGACCCGAACATACGTACACGGATGTAAACACAGTGAGCCACGATACATGTAAGAACTTAACACAACACCAACACGCACACACATGCACGCACACGCACACACACACAGATGTACGCACAATGACCCACAAGACATACACACTACACCAACACGACACAATAGTACACACAGCGAACTACACTACATATAAGAACAAGACACGTACACAAATGTACACACCACGGACCACACCAAATAAGGCCGATAATCTGCATCATAAATCAGCCATACAAGCACATACGGACATAAAACGAGGCAATTACGCCCAGATTTACTCTCAACGATCGCGCAAGACCATCAAATTTATTAATAATGTTGCTGCGAGCTTTGTAATAAAGAGGACCGTGTTGCGTGTGTTGCGGCCGTAGTTGATGGGGAATCCTGGCCTCCCCCCACCCGCAACAACCCCTTCCCTCCCACCCACAACTAGTGGGCGGCGCTGGCAAATCCACCACCCAAGGTTTAGATGTTATCTGGATTTTCACTAACCCGGGATTTATTTTTCCCAGTGACTGTTAAGGAAGGGGAGAATGACTGGTATTTCCAGGCGGTGGGTGGATAGATAGGTGAATGGGTGGATAGATGGGCGGGTGGATGGTGTCCTCACCGATCTGTATGCGCGGGGGGTTCGAGGCCCTGGTCTTTAATTACTGGCTTCGTGATTCCTTTAATGCTTTGAACCCTGATGAATTAGGCACCTGTGAAACACTTGGGTATCTTTGTGGAAACGTTTCTCCAGTCAGTGGCTTCTTCAGTCCAGTGTAGAGAAAGGTGGCAGATGAGGAGAAGCTTGAGGTAATCAGTCCCTCAGCCTGGAGTCGATGTGATCAGTGCATCAATATTTTCAAGACTGAGGGCTGATCACATCATCTCCAAGCTGAGGGACTAATTACCTCAAACTGCTCCTCATATTCCACCGCTTCTCTGCACTGGACTGATGAA
This sequence comes from Cherax quadricarinatus, assembly GCF_038502225.1. Classification (NCBI taxonomy): domain Eukaryota; kingdom Metazoa; phylum Arthropoda; class Malacostraca; order Decapoda; family Parastacidae; genus Cherax; species Cherax quadricarinatus. Next base: position 26,068,054 of record NC_091309.1, read on the forward strand.
GCCACTGTGGGGCGAAATGTTTCCACAATAAAGATACCCCAAGTGTTGCACAAGTGTCTAATTCATCATCCTGTCGGTTCTGTGAACCATTTATCCACCTTTCTGCCACAGTGAAACTGAAAAAGTATTTCCTAACAGTTTTGTGACTCATCTCTCTGCCTCCCCCCCCCTGCCTCCAGTTCCTGGCATTTTTATAAGTCTCGAGTATGTGATATGTCGTAATCATATCTCCCCTGTGTATTAGTTTGGAAAATACCGACTTCAAGTCGAAGTCTGTGTCGTAAAAGATCCGTGCGTGACGGTACAAATATCAGTTTCACACACACACACACACACACACACACACACACACACACACACACACACACACACACACACACACACACATACCTCAATCAGTCAAATATGAAGGGCGAGCTCAGGAGATATAGCTTAACCTCTGAGTGAATAAATGTTGGAAATATATCCTAATGTGGTATAAACCTTGGTAATAAATACCGACAAGTTGGTTTAGAAAGACACGTAAGCAAACACTATAACATATTTATTAGAAAACGTTTCGGTCCTGGAACCTTGATCACTTCTAACATCAACTGTTATAGTGTTTGCTTACGTGTCTTTCTAAACCATATCCCAATGTATCAAGAGAGCATGTGTAAATGGTCCAAGTCGGACCGAAACGTCGTCGTAGCTCGTCTCTCTTATGTGCTGGTTATTTGTGTACTGTTTCAAGAACAGGTATGATGTGGCTCACGAGGAAATGAATTTAGTGTGACTTCCCCAGCAATTGTAGTCTGGGGCAGGAACACAGGCTACGACTCTCACAACCAGCAACTGTAGTCTGGGGCAGGAACACAGGCTACGACTCTCACAACCAGCAACTGTAGTCTGGGGCAGGAACACAGGCTACGACTCTCACAACCAGCAACTGTAGTCTGGGGCAGGAACACAGGCTACGACTCTCACAATCAGCAACTGTAGTCTGGGGCAGGAACACAGGCTACGACTCTCACAACCAGCAACTGTAGTCTGGGGCAGGAACACAGGCTACGACTCTCACAACCAGCAACTGTAGTCTGGGGCAGGAGCACAGGCTACGACTCTCACAATCAGCAACTGTAGTCTGGGGAAGGAACACAGGCTACGACTCTCACAACCAGCAACTGTAGTCTGGGGCAGAAGCACAGGCTACGACTCTCACAAGCAGCAACTGTAGTCTGGGGAAGGAACACAGGCTACGACTCTCACAACCAGCAACTGTAGTCTGGGGAAGGAACACAGGCTACGACTCTCACAACCAGCAACTGTAGTCTAGGACAGGAACACAGGCTACGACTCTCCCAACCAGCAACTGTAGTCTGGGGCAGAAACACAGGCTACGACTCTCACAACCAGCAACTGTAGTCTGGGGCAGGAACACAGGCTACGACTCTAGCAACCAGCAACTGTAGTCTGGGACAGGAACACAGGCTACGACTCTCCCAACCAGCAACTGTAGTCTGGGGCAGGAACACAGGCTACGACTCTCACAACCAGCAACTGTAGTCTGGGACAGGAACACAGGCTACGACTCTCACAACCAGCAACTGTAGTCTGGGACAGGAACACAGGCTACGACTCTCACAACCAGCAACTGTAGTCTGGGGCAGAAACACAGGCTACGACTCTCACAACCAGCAACTGTAGTCTGGGGCAGAAACACAGGCTACGACTCTCACAATCAGCAACTGTAGTCTGGGGCAGGAACACAGGCTACGACTCTCACAACCAGCAACTGTAGTCTGGGGCAGGAACACAGGCTACGACTCTCACAACCAGCAACTGTAGTCTGGGGCAGGAACACAGGCTACGACTCTCACAATCAGCAACTGTAGTCTGGGGCAGAAACAGGTTACGACTCTCACAACCAGCAACTGTAGTCTGGGGCAGGAACACAGGCTACGACTCTCACAACCAGCAACTGTAGTCTGGGACAGGAACACAGGCTACGACTCTCCCAACCAGCAACTGTAGTCTGGGGCAGGAACACAGGCTACGACTCTCCCAACCAGCAACTGTAGTCTGGGGCAGGAACACAGGCTACGACTCTCACAACCAGCAACTGTAGTCTGGGGCAGAAACAGGCTACGACTCTCACAACCAGCAACTGTAGTCTGGGGCAGGAACACAGGCTACGACTCTCACAACCAGCAACTGTAGTCTGGGACAGGAACACAGGCTACGACTCTCACAACCAGCAACTGTAGTCTGGGACAGGAACACAGGCTACGACTCTCACAACCAGCAACTGTAGTCTGGGGCAGAAACACAGGCTACGACTCTCACAACCAGCAACTGTAGTCTGGGGCAGAAACACAGGCTACGACTCTCACAATCAGCAACTGTAGTCTGGGGCAGGAACACAGGCTACGACTCTCACAACCAGCAACTGTAGTCTGGGGCAGGAACACAGGCTACGACTCTCACAATCAGCAACTGTAGTCTGGGGCAGGAACACAGGCTACGACTCTCACAACCAGCAACTGTAGTCTGGGGCAGGAACACAGGCTACGACTCTCACAATCAGCAACTGTAGTCTGGGGCAGGAACACAGGCTACGACTCTCACAATTAGCAACTGTAGTCTGGGGCAGAAACAGGCTACGACTCTCACAACCAGCAACTGTAGTCTGGGGCAGGAACACAGGCTACGACTCTCACAACCAGCAACTGTAGTCTGGGACAGGAACACAGGCTACGACTCTCCCAACCAGCAACTGTAGTCTGGGGCAGGAACACAGGCTACGACTCTCCCAACCAGCAACTGTAGTCTGGGGCAGGAACACAGGCTACGACTCTCACAACCAGCAACTGTAGTCTGGGGCAGAAACAGGCTACGACTCTCACAACCAGCAACTGTAGTCTGGGGCAGGAACACAGGCTACGACTCTCCCAACCAGCAACTGTAGTCTGGGACAGGAACACGGGCTACGACTCTCACAACCAGCAACTGTAGTCTGGGGCAGGAACACAGGCTACGACTCTCACAACCAGCAACTGTAGTCTGGGGCAGGAACACAGGCTAAATTCTCACAATTACGCCGAGTTCACACAAGGATGAGTACATCCTCTCATATACATCAGAAACATGTATCTATACATCAGAAACTGTGTGTATATATTAAAAACTGTTTGTATACATTAAACAACTATTTCGATACATTGACAAACGTGTTTCTACCCTTGCAGAGGACTCAAAAATATCAAAACATAAAATAAAAGTGAGTAAGAGTTTGGAGGAAGTGTTGGTTGGAGGGAAGATGGAGTGAAAACAGTGCTGAATGGATTTCAATGTGCAAAAATGTCATGTAATGGAGATGGTGAAAGTAACAACAGTCACCAGGAACATTTTACTGTGTGATGAAACTTGGAGAACATTTGATGTAGAGAAAGTTTTTGTCGTCATCTACACAAATATTACAACCCTGGAGACCAGATCAATCAAACTGTCATGGCATGACCGATGTTACTTCAAGACATGACCAACGTTACTTACATTGAAGACATGACCAACGTTACTTCCCTTCAACACATGACCAACGTTACTGTCCTTCAACACATGACCAACGTTACTTCCCTTCAACACATGACCAACGTTACTTCCCTTCAACACATGACCAACGTTACTTCCCTTCAACACATGACCAACGTTACTTCCCTTCAACACATGACCAACGTTACTTCCCTTCAACACATGACCAACGTTACTTCCCTTCAACACATGACCAACGTTACTTCCCTTCAACACATGACCAACGTTACTTCCCTTCAACACATGACCAACGTTACTTCCCTTCAACACATGACCAACGTTACTTCCCTTCAACACATGACCAACGTTACTGCCCTTCAACACATGACCAACGTTACTGCCCTTCAACACATGACCAACGTTACTGCCCTTCAACACATGACCAACGTTACTGCCCTTCAACACATGACCAACGTTACTGCCCTTCAACACATGACCAACGTTACTGCCCTTCAACACATGACCAACGTTACTGCCCTTCAACACATGACCAACGTTACTGCCCTTCAACACATGACCAACGTTACTTCCCTTCAACACATGACCAACGTTACTGCCCTTCAACACATGACCAACGTTACTTCCCTTCAACACATGACCAACGTTACTTCCCTTCAACACATGACCAACGTTACTTCCCTTCAACACATGACCAACGTTACTTCCCTTCAACACATGACCAACGTTACTTCCCTTCAACACATGACCAACGTTACTTCCCTTCAACACATGACCAACGTTACTTCCCTTCAACACATGACCAACGTTACTGCCCTTCAACACATGACCAACGTTACTGCCCTTCAACACATGACCAACGTTACTGCCCTTCAACACATGACCAACGTTACTGCCCTTCAACACATGACCAACGTTACTTCCCTTCAACACATGACCAACGTTACTTCCCTTCAACACATGACCAACGTTACTTCCCTTCAACACATGACCAACGTTACTTCCCTTCAACACATGACCAACGTTACTTCCCTTCAACACATGACCAACGTTACTTCCCTTCAACACATGACCAACGTTACTGCCCTTCAACACATGACCAACGTTACTGCCCTTCAACACATGACCAACGTTACTTCCCTTCAACACATGACCAACGTTACTGCCCTTCAACACATGACCAACGTTACTGCCCTTCAACACATGACCAACGTTACTGCCCTTCAACACATGACCAACGTTACTTCCCTTCAACACATGACCAACGTTACTGCCCTTCAACACATGACCAACGTTACTGCCCTTCAACACATGACCAACGTTACTGCCCTTCAACACATGACCAACGTTACTGCCCTTCAACACATGACCAACGTTACTTCCCTTCAACACATGACCAACGTTACTGCCCTTCAACACATGACCAACGTTACTGCCCTTCAACACATGACCAACGTTACTGCCCTTCAACACATGACCAACGTTACTGCCCTTCAACACATGACCAACGTTACTGCCCTTCAACACATGACCAACGTTACTGCCCTTCAACACATGACCAACGTTACTTCCCTTCAACACATGACCAACGTTACTGCCCTTCAAGACAAGTCTTGAACAATGGAATGATAATATGCTAGAAAAGCAAACAACCCGCACATGGGAAAATGAATCTAATGACGACCCTTGGGTCCGACGTGAAGCATTAACTAGTCATGCTGAAGCGCGAAGGGAAGGGAGCCAGTACATACAATGTTTACATGTAGTTGTGTAGGTGATGTATGTAGCTCCAGCTTAAATATTATTACAATATCTAAAAAGTTGAGACATACGATACAGTGGAGTCTACAATTACGAATTATATACAATTATTTTTGTTTATATTTGTTTAAATCGTGTAGGACGATACCCATCATGTAGGAGGCTACCTATCGTGTAGGACGATACCCATCGTGTAGAACGATACCCATCGTGTAGGACGCTACCCATCGTATAGGCTACCCATCGTGTAGGACGATATCCATCGTGTAGGACGCTACCTATCGTGTAGGACGCTACCCATCGTGTAGGACGATATCCATCGTGTAGGACGATATCCATCGTGTAGGACGCTACCCATCGTGTAGGACGGTATCCATCGTATAGGACGCTACCTATCGTGTAGGACGCTACCCATCGTGTAGGACGATATCCATCGTGTAGGACGCTACCATCGTGTAAGCGAACAACCACAATGGCGGTACAACATCTTTGGCGAGATCAAATTAATCCTCAAATATTTCACATACCAGGCATCCACTAACTAAACAATTATCATCTGTTTACAACGAATTCTGAATTATTTTTGTCTCTATCATTCTCTCTCTCTCTCTCTCCAGATTTCTTAGCGCGGAAGATTAGCTGTGAGAGCAGATTTTCTCTGGCTGATAGCTGACGGAGGATCAAGCCTCCACCTGTCTTTCAGCCGAATGACCAGCACGAGCATTGTGATTCACTAAATATAAATAAATTCATCTTCTTTACCGTAAACCAAAGTGCCAGTTAACGCAACTCAATTGTAAACCTCTACAGGTTTATTGCTTCTGATTGTCTCTCTCTCACTCAATTTCAATGCATTTAAAAATTAGTATCTTCACAAGATCTGATATGTTTCTCAACACAAATGTAATTCGTGTCTTGTCGTGCTCACATTCCTGTCATTTCACTTTCTCTCTCTCTCTCTCTCTCTTTCTTATCCTCTTTCATGTTAAACTCAAAACGAGAATCTCTGACATGTTTTAGCAGAAAATTTTCATCTGTTGGGGAAAAAATCCATCTGTTGGGAAAAAAATCCATCTGTTGGGAAAAAAATCCATCTGTTGGGAAAAAAAATCCATCTGTTGGGAAAAAAAATCCATCTGTTGGGAAAAAAAATCCATCTGTTGGGAAAATTTTCCATCTGTTGGGGAAAATTTTTTAATCTGTTAAGAAAAATTTTCCATCTGTTGGGAAAAAAAATTTCATCTGTTGGGAAAGTTTTCCATCTGTTGGGAAAATTCTCCATCTGTTGGGAAAATGTTGGAGGTGAGACACTAACCACCTCTGAGGCTATAAGAGACAGCGAAGGAAAAAAATGATAATAGGAAATACATAGACATTTGTAACGGGGAGAAAAAGGGTAAAATAAAATCTTCAAGTCGCTCAACAGACGCGAAAAATATTGCAGAAACTATATATTGAAATGAAAATAATTGTAAAAAGTTTATAATAACAGACGGATAACTGGAACTTAGGGTTGAATCTGTCCTAAATATGCAGTGAAGAACTTACACCTGCATCTCCAATGACGCACTTACACCTGCATCTCCAAACAATGACGCACTTACACCTGCATCTCCAAACAATGACGCACTTACACCTGCATCTCCAAACAATGACGCACTTACACCTGCATCTCCAAACAATGACGCACTTACACCTGCATCTCCAAACAATGAAGCACTTAAACTTGCATCTCCAAACAATGACGCACTTACACTTGCATCTCCAATGATGCACTTAAATCTGCATACACCTGCATCTCCAAACAATGACGCACTTACACCTGCATCTCCAAACAATGACGCACTTACACCTGCATCTCCAAACAATGACGCACTTACACCTGCATCTCCAAACAATGAAGCACTTAAACTTGCATCTCCAAACAATGACGCACTTACACTTGCATCTCCAATGATGCACTTAAATCTGCATACACCTGCATCTCCAAACAATGACGCACTTACACCTGCATCTCCAAACAATGACGCACTTACACCTGCATCTCCAAACAATGACGCACTTACACCTGCATCTCCAAACAATGAAGCACTTAAACTTGCATCTCCAAACAATGACGCACTTACACTTGCATCTCCAATGATGCACTTAAATCTGCATACACCTGCATCTCCAAACAATGACGCACTTGCACCTGCATCTCCAATGATGCACTTACACCTGCATCTCCAAACAATGATGCACTTACACCTGCATCTCCAAACAATGACGCACTTACACCTGCATCTCCAAACAATGACGCACTTACACCTGCATCTCCAAACAATGACGCACTTACACCTGCATCTCCAAACAATGACGTACTTACACCTGCATCTCCAAACAATGACGCACTTACACCTGCATCTGCAAACAATGACGCACTTACACCTGCATCTGCAAACAATGACGCACTTACACCTGCATCTCCAAACAATGACGCACTTACACCTGCATCTCCAAACAATGACGCACTTACACCTGCATCTCCAAACAATGACGCACTTACACCTGCATCTCCAAACAATGACGTACTTACACCTGCATCTCCAAACAATGACGCACTTACACCTGCATCTGCAAACAATGACGCACTTACACCTGCATCTGCAAACAATGACGCACTTACACCTGCATCTCCAAACAATGACGCACTTACACCTGCATCTCCAAACAATGACGCACTTACACCTGCATCTCCAAACAATGACGCACTTACACTTGCATCTCCAATGATGCACTTAAATTTGCATACACCTGCATCTCCCAACAATGACGCACTTACACCTGCATCTCCAAACAATGACACACTTACACCTGCATCTCCAAACAATGACGCACTTACACTTGCATCTCCAAGCTATGATGCACTTACACCTGCATCTCCAAACAATGACGCACTTACACCTGCATCTGCAATGACGCACTTACACCTGCATCTGCAAACAATGACGCACTTACACCTGCATCTCCAAACAATGACGCACTTACATCTGCATCTCCAAACAATGACGCACTTACACCTGCATCTCCAAACAATGACGCACTTACACCTGCATCTCCAAACAATGACGCACTTACACCTGCATCTCCAAGCAAGTAATGACGCACTTACGAGATATATTGTCATCGTCGTGTCTCCAGTGCCAGCTAGTGGGAACTCAACTTTGCCTGGAAAAAAAAATAGTGATATACATTTCTGAACACTGAAGGATGGGTGGGGATGCTGCAGTCCTGGTGGAGGGAAGTACAGTGCCTGCACTCTGAAGGATGGGTGGGGATGCTGCAGTCCTGGTGGAGGGAAGTACAGTGTCTGCACTCTGAAGGGTGGGTGGGGATGCTGCAGTCCTGGTGGAGGGAAGTACAGTGCCTGCACTCTGAAGGATGGGTGGGGATGCTGCAGTCCTGGTGGAGGGAAGTACAGTGTCTGCACTCTGAAGGGTGGGTGGGGATGCTGCAGTCCTGGTGGAGGGAAGTACAGTGCCTGCACTCTGAAGGATGGGTGGGGATGCTGCAGTCCTGGTGGAGGGAAGTACAGTGCCTGCACTCTGAAGGATGGGTGGGGATGCTGCAGTCCTGGTGGAGGGAAGTACAGTGCCTGCACTCTGAAGGGTGGGTGGGGATGCTGCAGTCCTGGTGGAGGGAAGTACAGTGCCTGCACTCTGAAGGGTGGGTGGGGATGCAGCAGTCCTGGTGGAGGGAAGTACAGTGCCTGCACTCTGAAGGGTGGGTGGGGATGCTGCAGTCCTGGTGGAGGGAAGTACAGTGCCTGCACTCTGAAGGGTGGGTGGGGATGCAGCAGTCCTGGTGGAGGGAAGTACAGTGCCTGCACTCTGAAGGGTGGGTGGGGATGCTGCAGTCCTGGTGGAGGGAAGTACAGTGCCTGCACTCTGAAGGATGGGTGGGGATGCTGCAGTCCTGGTGTTGGGAAGTAGTGCCTGCACTCTGAAGGGTGGGTGGGGATGCTGCAGTCCTGGTGGTGGGAAGTACAGTGCCTGCACTCTGAAGGGTGGGTGGGGATGCTGCAGTCCTGGTGGAGGGAAGTACAGTGCCTGCACTCTGAAGGGTGGGTGGGGATGCAGCAGTCCTGGTGGAGGGAAGTACAGTGCCTGCACTCTGAAGGGTGGGTGGGGATGCTGCAGTCCTGGTGGAGGGAAGTACAGTGCCTGCACTCTGAAGGGTGGGTGGGGATGCAGCAGTCCTGGTGGTGGGAAGTACAGTGCCTGCACTCTGAAGGATGGATCGGGATGTGGCAGTTGAGAATGTCTTCTCAACTACTATGTCAGCACGCTTCTAACAAGACGGTGATTGAACGAGTGATGGTGAAAGTGTTTTCATTTTTTCTTCAGGTCACCCTTACCTCGGTGGGAGACCACCGACGTATTTTTTTTTAATTATTCTATTTATAATAAACTTTTCTTGATCATCACTGCATGCAAATTATAGATTTTGCATAATTAACTTAGCATCGTGACTTACCAATAATGAACTTGACGCAGTATAAGTTAGTCCTACACAAGTAACCTAAGTTAGGCCTAAATGTAGTGAACTTGTTTAAAATTAACGAAATGTAATAATATCGCCATTTTCCAGACAGAGTACCTAGAATTGTAACAATTAAAAAAATTCGTAGTGTGAGAACACGATGGTTGATTAATAAGCCAAGTTGGCAAATTATGGCCATTAAGCGCAGCAACCAGCACCGCTGTGCTGACCACCACACCTCTGTACAACCAGCACCACTGTGCTGACCACCACACCTCTGTACAACCAGCACCGCTGTGCTGACCACCACACCTCTGTACAACCAGCACCACTGTGCTGACCACCACACCTCTGTACAACCAGCACCGCTGTGCTGACCACCACACCTCTGTACAACCAGCACCGCTGTGCTGACCACCACACCTCTGTACAACCAGCACCACTGTGCTGACCACCACACCTCTGTACAACCAGCACCGCTGTGCTGACCACCACACCTCTGTACAACCAGCACCACTGTGCTGACCACCACACCTCTGTACAACCAGCACCGCTGTGCTGACCACCACACCTCTGTACAACCAGCACCGCTGTGCTGACCACCACACCTCTGTACAACCAGCACCGCTGTGCTGACCACCACACCTCTGTACAACCAGCACCACTGTGCTGACCACCACACCTCTGTACAACCAGCACCGCTGTGCTGACCACCACGCCTCTGTACAACCAGCACTTCTGTGCTGACCACCTGCTCTCTGTACAACCAGCACCGCTGTGCTAACCACCTGCTCTCTGTACAACCAGCACCGCTGTGCTGACCACCACATCTCTGTACAACCAGCACCTCTGTGCTGATCACCACACCTCTGTACAACCAGCACCGCTGTGCTGACCACCACACCTCTGTACAACCAGCACGGCTGTGCTGACCACCACACCTCTGCACAACCAGGACCTCTGTGCTGACCATCTGCTCTCTGTACAACCAGCACTGCTGTGACCACCACACCTCTGTACAACCAGCACCGCTGTGCTGACCACCACACCTCTGTACAACCAGCACCACTGTGCTGACCACCACACCTCTGTACAACCAGCACCACTGTGCTGACCACCACACCTCTGTACAACCAGCACCACTGTGCTGACCACCACACCTCTGTACAACCAGCACCACTGTGCTGACCACCTCAGTACAAATAGTACCACTGTGTTAACCACCACAGTACAAACAGCACCACCGTGTTAACCACCTCAGTACAAACAGCGCCACTGTGTTAACCACCTCAGTACAAACAGCACCACTGTGTTAACCACCTCAGTACAAACAGCACCACTGTGTTAACCACCTCAGTACAAACAGCACCACTGTGTTAACCACCTCAGTGAGTTACACAAAATTAATTCTACAAACAGTCAAGCTGAGGGAAAAAAGTGAAAATAAATTCGCTGAGTACAGATCATCTTCGCTGAAAAACAAATACTGAAGTCAGCACCAGATTAGCCGGGTTGTGGTTCCTACGCTGGACTACGTGCGGCAAGCAGTAACAGCCTGGCTGATCAGGCCCTGATCCACCGGGAGGCCTGGTCATGGACTGGGCCGGGGGGGGCGCTGACCCCCGGAACACCCTCCAAGTAGACTCCAGGTAATTTGTTGCACAGTTCAACGTTAATTACATAGTGCCAACACGTGCAAATTCCTACGTTGAAAGTACGTAAACAAATTTCTAGGTTGCAAGTAAACAAATTTCCCGATTGCAGGTACGCAAATTTGCAGTTTGCAAATATACAAATTCCTTGATTGCAAATAAATTCCTTGGTTGCAAGCAAACAAAAAAATTCCTCGAGTGCAAGAAACTAAACAAGTGCAGACAAACCTTGGTTGCAAAAGCACTCGGGTTTGCAAGAGCAAGTATCACTAGAGAGCTTCCTCCCCTCCCACCCCCACCCCTCCCCTTCCCCCCTCCCAGCAAACAGGTTGCTTAACACTCACTCGTTGCAACAGTACAATTACACTGCAAACAATAGCCGGAAGAGAATAACAAAGAGGATAGGGAAAGTAGGGGGAGGGGGGGGCGGTGGGGAGGACGAAGGTACTCCATAAACATGGAAGGAGGGAAGAGGGGAAGAGATGGGGGATAGGGGAAAGATGGAAAGAGAGGGAGATGGGAAGAGGGGAGAGACAGGAAGAGGGGAAAGAGTGAGATGGGGAGAAGGAGAGATGGGATAGCGGGAGGTTGGGAGAGGGAGAGATGGGATAGAGGGAGGTGGGTAGAAGGAGAGATGGGATAGAGGGGGGTGGGGAGAGGGAGAGATGGGATAGAGGGAGGTGGGGAGAGGGAGAGATGGGATAGAGGGAGGTGGGAAGAAGAGGAGGTGGGGGAGAGAGAGCGAGTGTGGTGGGGAGAGAGAGAGAGAGAGAGAGAGAGAGAGAGAGAGAGAGAGAGAGAGAGAGAGAGAGAGAGAGAGAGAGAGAGAGAGAAAGGTAGACGACCTGACAACAGTAGTTAACAACGGTACTGTTACAACAGTGATGTACGGAGGAGCTAGCTTCTTAAGGGGTGCGGTCCCACGCTCTTATTGTCACTCCCTTCCCACACTATCATTACTGCTATCATCATTACTATTATCGACATTATTACCATCATTACTGCGCTACCATAAAAATTGGACATTACTACCGTTCCTCCAATTGTTGACGGTTTTATTATCCTATTTCACTTTATTTCATTATTACCAACATATCACCTAATACAAATAATTTTAACAATATATTTCCGCCTTATTGATATATTATTAAGTCTTATTACCGGCCGTAAATGGTAGAAACGTGCAGAAGGTATTTTTATTGCCGCTAGGTTTCGCACGTACAAAACTTCTTTAGTGGAGACATTAGAAGCGTTGTGTTTACCTGTATTCGACTGAAGAAACCCGCTGTGTGGGCGAAACGTTCCCTGTGGTAGCATTACGCACTTGTTATACTTTTTCTCGTCGGTCTGAGTAGCTGTAAGTCAGTGCGAGTAACCGGGTAGTCGGTTTCCGTAACCGGTAGTCGGTCTCGGTAACCGCATAGCCAGTCTTGGTAACCGGTAGTCGGTCTCGGTAACCGGATAGTCAGTCTTGGTAACCGGTAGTCGGTCTCGGTAACCGCATAGCCAGTCTTGGTAACCGGTAGTCGGTCTCGGTAACCGCATAGCCAGTCTTGGTAACCGGTAGTCGGTCTCGGTAACCGGATAGTCAGTCTTGGTAACCGGTAGTCGGTCTCGGTAACCGGATAGTCATTCTTGGTAACCGGTAGTCGGTCTCGGTAACCGGACAGTCAGTCTTGGTAACTGGTAGTCGGTCTGACTCGCGCGCGGACCTTCGGTATATGTTAAACTGCTCGTTTCTCCTCTTAGGGTTTAAAATTCCCCAGAGCACATGTACACTCAAACGAACCCACAACTCTCACTCACTCTTCCTCAAATTTGAGTCTTGCCCTTGCTGGGAATTATGTATGTAAGAATTTTGGCTCGTTAAGCGTTCTGAAACCTCTGGCGAGCCAGAGGTTTCAAAAATTTTGGGGTTATCCTAGGTAAATATACACACATGTTACTATCAAACATTATCTCTCAGTCCACAGCAGGACTCGATCGAACTTGTACACACTGTATCAAAGCACATAGTACTCTCGCTACTCAGCCAGAAAGTACTGTCTACTTTGATAGTGTGTAGGTTCGAATCCTGCTGTGGACTGAGAGATAATGTCTGCTAAAAGTTCGCCTGTTTGCGAATTAAGCATATGTTATTATGTATAACAATTTATGTAACTGTATGGTACACCTGTACCTAAATAAACTTGTTTCACACAAACCTGGTGCTCCTAGGTACGGGAAACAACTAGTGTGTACTGGGCTGGGCGCCCAGTACACACTAGGTAAAGAGAGCACAAATAATTATTTAAACAAGAAGCATGTTATGGGTGACAGGGTAAAGACATTACACTCCTGGAGTTTCTTTCCGTCAATAGAAAGGTTGTTTTCTAACAATGGACTTGGTTAACTGTTAACCAGTTAACTACCGAAGTAACAGCATAACAGTATGCACTACCGGCAAATAAAAGAGTAAGACACCTGTGCAACAGGTGTCTTACACGGTAGGTTTCTTCAGTCCAACAGAGAGGCAGCAGGTGTAGTATTTTACATCATTTTCAACATAGAAGCGCAGAAATCTACTGTCTAGGAGAAAAGTTTGGGAAATCAACGTTACTTAAGATTCGTCAGGAAACAGGACAAGTGTTTCCTGACGCGGGTCTTAGTCAAATGATGACCTGCCAATGGAGCTTCTGGTCATCTGACTGCAGCCTTTGGCTGGCTTACCGGTTCACCCCTTTAAAAATTACGGTTATAATTATAACCATGATACCCAACGGTTGCACTTGTGTGAAACAGAATTATTTGGTGATGCTGTACAGTCTATCTACACTTGTGTGTTGCCCACCTGGGTCAGCTTCTGGTGACCTGCCACCTTGGCTTGATACACCACGTAAATATGCAGGATAGCTACACAGTAGTATTCTATGAGTGACGCAATTCGTTGGAAAACAAACACTTGCTATGTAACAACAAAGACTGGGCTGTGCAGAGACAGAGAGAGAGAGAGAGAGAGAGAGAGAGAGAGAGAGAGAGAGAGAGAGAGAGAGAGAGAGAGAGAGAGAGAGGGGCTGGGGATGATGCGTTCCCCCAGCTCAGGTGTGTCCACATTCACTCCCATCAATGTGCCACTCTTTACGAGTTAACCAAAACCCTGATGATCCCTTCCCCACATCCCTCCCCCCAGGCTGTCATTCACGGCTCGACGATACAATTCAGCATTTCAACACGACCCGCCAGTCCAGCTACACACACACACACACACACACACACTCACACACACTCACACACACACTCACACACACACAAACGAAAATGGACACGTTGTATTAACCGAAACTCAAATTCAGTCGCAACACACTGAAAACCGCACGCTGCGCCGACAATACAATACACTTATATATATATATATATATATATATATATATATATATATATATATATATATATATATATATATATATGACTCACGAAAGCGTAATGGCACGATTACAAAGAAACCATACCACGGGCGGGGATAGAACCAGCGATCAGAGAGTCTCAAAACTCCAGACCGTCACGTTAGCCACTGGACCAGCTAGGTCCAGTGGCTAACGCGACTGTCTGGAGTTTTGACTCTCTGATCGTGGGTTCTATCCCCGCCGTGGCATGGTTTATAATATATATATATATATATATATATATATATATATATATATATATATATATATATATATATATATATATATACACATGTATTATATATATATATATATATATATATATATATATATATATATATATATATATATATATATATAATATATATATATATATATATATATATATATATATATATATATATATATATATATATATATATATATATATATATATATATATATATATATATATATATAAATATATATATAAACCCGATTCACCACACCACCAATATATGTTCATTATTCCAGGGGTGATCGCCCCCGCGGCTCGGTCTCAGAACATGCCTCCTAAAACCTAGAGACAAACACTTCCCCCAGAACAAGAGGATTTTTGAGGACATTATAAGAATGCATAATCAGACAGGATAAACTGCAATAATTACACAAAGAGGATTAATGGTAATTAAATAAAATATGGATAGTAATTAAGTCAAACAGTGATGGTGATTAGTCAAACATTAATGGTAATTAAATCAAACGCTCAGGGTAATCAGTCAAACATTAATGGTAATTAAGTCACTGATGGTAATTAAATGAAACGCTGATGATAATTAGTCAAAAATTAATGGTAATTAAGTCACAATCATCCCACAAACCTGACAATACTAACCACACAAATTAAAACCTATACTACTTACCAGCAACACAACTCTCACAACACAACTCTCACACAACACAACTCTCACACAACACAACTCTCATATAACACAACTCTCACACAACACAACTCTCACACAACACAACTCTCATATAACACAACTCTCACACAACACAACTCTCACACAACACAACTCTCACACAACACAACTCTCACACAACACAACTCTCATATAACACAACTCTCATATAACACAACTCTCACACAACACAACTCTCACACAACACAACTCTCACACAACACAACTCTCACACAACACAACTCTCACACAACACAACTCTCACACAACACAACTCTCACACAACACAACTCTCATATAACACAACTCTCACACAACACAACTCTCACACAACACAACTCTCATATAACACAACTCTCACACAACACAACTCTCACACAACACAACTCTCATCTCACACAACACAACTAACAACACAACTCTCACACAACACAACTCTCACACACAACTCTCACACAACACAACTCTCACACAACACAACTCTCACACAACACAACTCTCATATAACACAACTCTCACACAACACAACTCTCACACAACACAACTCTCATATAACACAACTCTCACACAACACAACTCTCACACAACACAACTCTCATATAACACAACTCTCACACAACACAACTCTCACACAACACAACTCTCACACAACACAACTCTCACACAACACAACTCTCACACAACACAACTCTCACACAACACAACTCTCACACAACACAACTCTCATATAACACAACTCTCACACAACACAACTCTCACACACACACAACTCTCACACAACACAACTCTCACACAACACAACTCTCACACAACACAACTCTCACACAACACAACTCTCACACAACACAACTCTCACACTCTCACACAACACAACTCTCATATAACACAACTCTCACACAACACAACTCTCACACAACACAACTCTCACACAACACAACTCTCACACAACACAACTCTCACACAACACAACTCTCACACAACACAACTCTCACACAACACAACTCTCACACAACACAACTCTCACACAACACAACTCTCACACAACTCTCACACACACACTCTCACACAACACAACTCTCACACAACACAACTCTCACACAACACAACTCTCACACAACACAACTCTCACACAACACAACTCTCACACAACACAACTCTCACACAACACAACTCTCACACAACACAACTCTCACACAACACAACTCTCACACAACACAACTCTCATATAACACAACTCTCACACAACACAACTCTCACACAACACAACTCTCACACAACACAACTCTCACACAACACAACTCTCACACAACACAACTCTCACACAACACAACTCTCACACAACACAACTCTCACACAACACAACTCTCATATAACACAACTCTCACACAACACAACTCTCACACAACACAACTCTCACACAACACAACTCTCACACAACACAACTCTCATATAACACAACTCTCACACAACACAACTCTCACACAACACAACTCTCACACAACACAACTCTCATATAACACAACTCTCACACAACACAACTCTCATATAACACAACTCTCATATAACACAACTCTCACACAACACAACTCTCATATAACACAACTCTCATATAACACAACTCTCATATAACACAACTCTCACACAACACAACTCTCATATAACACAACTCTCATATAACACAACTCTCACACAACACAACTCTCATATAACACAACTCTCATATAACACAACTCTCACACAACACAACTCTCATATAACACAACTCTCACACAACACAACTCTCATATAACACAACTCTCACACAACACAACTCTCATATAACACAACTCTCATATAACACAACTCTCACACAACACAACTCTCACACAACACAACTCTCACACAACACAACTCTCATATAACACAACTCTCACACAACACAACTCTCATATAACACAACTCTCATATAACACAACTCTCACACAACACAACTCTCATATAACACAACTCTCATATAACACAACTCTCACACAACACAACTCTCATATAACACAACTCTCACACAACACAACTCTCACACAACACAACTCTCACACAACACAACTCTCATATAACACAACTCTCACACAACACAACTCTCATATAACACAACTCTCATATAACACAACTCTCATATAACACAACTCTCACACAACACAACTCTCATATAACACAACTCTCATATAACACAACTCTCATATAACACAACTCTCACACAACACAACTCTCATATAACACAACTCTCATATAACACAACTCTCATATAACACAACTCTCATATAACACAACTCTCACACAACACAACTCTCACACAACACAACTCTCACACAACACAACTCTCATATAACACAACTCTCACACAACACAACTCTCATATAACACAACTCTCATATAACACAACTCTCATATAACACAACTCTCACACAACACAACTCTCATATAACACAACTCTCATATAACACAACTCTCATATAACACAACTCTCACACAACACAACTCTCATATAACACAACTCTCACACAACACAACTCTCATATAACAACTCTCATATAACACAACTCTCATATAACACAACTCTCACACAACACAACTCTCATATAACACAACTCTCATATAACACAACTCTCATATAACACAACTCTCATATAACACAACTCTCACACAACACAACTCTCACACAACACAACTCTCATATAACACAACTCTCATATAACACAACTCTCATATAACACAACTCTCATATAACACAACTCTCATATAACACAACTCTCACACAACACAACTCTCACACAACACAACTCTCATATAACACAACTCTCATATAACACAACTCTCATATAACACAACTCTCACACAACACAACTCTCATATAACACAACTCTCATATAACACAACTCTCATATAACACAACTCTCACACAACACAACTCTCATATAACACAACTCTCATATAACACAACTCTCATATAACACAACTCTCATATAACACAACTCTCACACAACACAACTCTCACACAACACAACTCTCACACAACACAACTCTCATATAACACAACTCTCACACAACACAACTCTCATATAACACAACTCTCATATAACACAACTCTCATATAACACAACTCTCACACAACACAACTCTCATATAACACAACTCTCATATAACACAACTCTCACACAACACAACTCTCATATAACACAACTCTCACACAACACAACTCTCATATAACACAACTCTCACACAACACAACTCTCATATAACACAACTCTCACACAACACAACTCTCACACAACACAACTCTCACACAACACAACTCTCATATAACACAACTCTCACACAACACAACTCTCATATAACACAACTCTCACACAACACAACTCTCATATAACACAACTCTCATATAACACAACTCTCATATAACACAACTCTCACACAACACAACTCTCATATAACACAACTCTCATATAACACAACTCTCACACAACACAACTCTCATATAACACAACTCTCATATAACACAACTCTCACACAACACAACTCTCATATAACACAACTCTCATATAACACAACTCTCACACAACACAACTCTCATATAACACAACTCTCACACAACACAACTCTCACACAACACAACTCTCACACAACACAACTCTCATATAACACAACTCTCACACAACACAACTCTCATATAACACAACTCTCACACAACACAACTCTCACACAACACAACTCTCACACAACACAACTCTCATATAACACAACTCTCACAACACAACTCTCACACAACACAACTCTCACACAACACAACTCTCATATAACACAACTCTCACACAACACAACTCTCACACAACACAACTCTCATATAACACAACTCTCACACAACACAACTCTCATATAACACAACTCTCATATAACACAACTCTCATATAACACAACTCTCATATAACACAACTCTCACACAACACAACTCTCATATAACACAACTCTCACACAACACAACTCTCATATAACACAACTCTCACACAACACAACTCTCACACAACACAACTCTCATATAACACAACTCTCATATAACACAACTCTCATATAACACAACTCTCACACAACACAACTCTCATATAACACAACTCTCATATAACACAACTCTCACACAACACAACCCTCACACAACACAACTCTCACACAACACAACTCTCATATAACACAACTCTCATATAACACAACTCTCATATAACACAACTCTCACACAACTCTCACACAACACAACTCTCATATAACACAACTCTCATATAACACAACTCTCACACAACACAACTCTCACACAACACAACTCTCACACAACACAACTCTCACACAACACAACTCTCACACAACACAACTCTCACACAACACAACTCTCACACAACTCTCACACAACACAACTCACACAACTCTCTCACGACACAACTCACACAACACAACTCTCACACAACACAACTCTCATATAACACAACTCTCACACAACTCTCATATAACACAACTCTCACACAACACAACTCTCACACAACACAACTCTCATATAACACAACTCACACAACACAACTCACACAACACAACTCACACAACACAACTCTCACACAACACAACTCTCACACAACTCTCATATAACACAACTCTCACACAACACAACTCTCACACAACACAACTCTCATATAACACAACTCTCACACAACACAACTCTCACACACAACTCACAACACAACTCACACAACACAACTCACACAACACAACTCTCATATAACAACTCTCACACAACACAACTCTCATATAACACAACTCTCATATAACACAACTCTCACACACAACTCACAACACAACTCACACAACACAACTCTCACACAACACAACTCTCACACAACACAACTCTCACACAACACAACTCTCACACAACACAGCTCTCACACAACACAGCTCTCACACAACACAGCTCTCACACAACACAGCTCTCACACAACACAGCTCTCACACAACACAACTCTCACACAATACAACTCTCACACAACACAACTCTCACACAACACAACACACAACACAGCTCTCACAAAACACAACACAACTCTCACACAACACAACTCAGCTCTCACAACACAACTCTCACACAACACAACTCTCACACAATACAACTCTCACACAACACAACTCTCACACAACACAACTCTCACACAACACAACACACAACACAGCTCTCACACAACACAACACAACTCTCACACAACACAACTCAGCTCTCACAAAACAACTCACACAACACAACTCTCACACAACAACTCTCACACAACACAACTCTCACACAACACAACTCTCACACAACACAACTCTCACACAACACAACTCTCACACAACACAACTCTCACACAACACAACACAACTTTCACACAACTCATTCATTCAACTCACTCTGTACGTACATTATAGTCGGTACACATAGTTTAATAAAAATGTCTATACCTAATGTGAAAATAAATTTGCAACAGCAGCAACAACAGCAGCAGCAGCAACAGCAGCAGCAACAGCAGCAGCAACAGCAGCAGCAGCAACAGCAACAGCAGCAACAACAGCAGCAACAGCAACAGCTAAAGCAACAGCAGCAACAACAGCAACAGCAGCAGCAACAACAGCAACAACAGCAGCAACAGCAGCAACAAAAACAGTAGCAGGAGAATATTCGAAAGTTAAAAAAGAAAAAAACACATAAATATAAAACAAGTCTCACAAAACTGATAAATCCTCTCGTAAGCTGAACCGTCGAACATAGTACACACATGACGTGGTACACACCTGACGTGGTACACACCTGACGTGGTACACACCTGACGTGGTACACACCTGACGTGGTACACACCTGACATGGTACACACCTGACGTGGTACACACCTGACATGGTACACACCTGACGTGGTACACACCTGACATGGTACACACCTGACGTGGTACACACCTGACGTGGTACACACCTGACATGGTACACACCTGACGTGGTACACACCTGACATGGTACACACCTGACGTGGTACACACCTGACGTGGTACACACCTGACATGGTACACACCTGACGTGGTACACACCTGACATGGTACACACCTGACGTGGTACACACCTGACATGGTACACACCTGACGTGGTACACACCTGACATGGTACACACCTGACATGGTACACACCTGACGTGGTACACACCTGACGTGGTACACACCTGACGTGGTACACACCTGACATGGTACACACCTGACGTGGTACACACCTGACGTGGTACACACCTGACATGGTACACACCTGACATGGTACACACCTGACGTGGTACACACCTGACGTGGTACACACCTGACGTGGTACACACCTGACACGGTACACACCTGACGTGGTACACACCTGACGTAGTACACATCTGACACGGTACACACCTGACGTGGTACACACCTGACGTGGTACACACCTGACACGGTACACACCTGACGTGGTACACACCTGACGTGGTACACACCTGACACGGTACACACCTGACGTGGTACACACCTGACACGGTACACACCTGACGTGGTACACACCTGACACGGTACACACCTGACGTGGTACACACCTGACGTGGTACACACCTGACGTGGTACACACCTGACACGATACACACCTGACACGGTACACACCTGACGTGGTACACACCTGACATGGTACACACCTGACACGGTACACACCTGACGTGGTACACACCTGACGTGGCACACACCTGACGTGGTACACACCTGACATGATACACACCTGACATGGTACACACATGACATGGTACACACCTGACATGGTACACCTGACATGGTACACACCTGACACGGTACACACCTGACATGGTACACACCTGACATGGTACACACCTGACGTGGTACACACCTGACATGGTGCACACCTGACATGGTACACACCTGACGTGGTACACACCTGACATGATACACACCTGACATGGTGCACACCTGACATGGTGCACACCTGACATGGTACACACCTGACGTGGTACACACCTGACATGGTACACGCCTGACATGATACACACCTGACATGATACACACCTGACATGGTACACACCTGACATGGTACACACCTGACATGGTACACACCTGACGTGGTACACACCTGACATGATACACACCTGACATGATACACACCTGACATGGTACACACCTGACATGGTACACACCTGACATGGTACACACCTGACATGGTACACACTTGACATGGTACACACCTGACATGGTACACACCTGATATGATACACCTGACATGGTACACACCTGACGTGGTACACACCTGACATGGTACACACCTGACATGGTACACACCTGACGTGGTACACACCTGACATAATACACACCTGACATGGTGCACACCTGACATGGTACACACCTGACGTGGTACACACCTGACATGGTACACGCCTGACATGATACACACCTGACATGGTACACGCCTGACATGGTACACGCCTGACATGGTACACACCTGACATGGTACACACCTGACGTGGTACACACCTGACGTGGTACACACCTGACGTGGTACACACCTGACATGATACACACCTGACGTGGTACACACCTGACATGATACACACCTGACATGATACACACCTGACATGGTACACACCTGACGTGGTACACACCTGACATGATACACACCTGACATGATACACACCTGACATGATACACACCTGACATGGTACACACCTGATATGATACACCTGACATGGTACACACCTGACGTGGTACACACCTGACATGGTACACACCTGACATGATACACACCTGACATGGTACACACCTGACATGGTACACACCTGACATGGTACACACCTGACATGATACACACCTGACATGGTACACACCTGACGTGGTACACCTGACATGATACACACCTGACATGGTACACACCTGACATGGTACACACCTGACGTGGTACACACCTGACATGGTACACACCTGACATGATACACACCTGACATGGTACACACCTGACATGGTACACACCTGACATGGTACACACCTGACATGATACACACCTGACATGGTACACACCTCACATGGTACACACCTGACATGGTACACACCTGACATGATACACACCTGACATGATACACACCTGACATGATACACACCTGACATGATACACACCTGACATGGTACACACCTGACATGATACACACCTGACATGGTACACACCTGACATGATACAAATCTGACACGATACACACCTGACATGATACACACCTGACATGATACACACCTGACATGATACACACCTGACATGGTACACACCTGACATGATACACACCTGACATGGTACACACCTGACATGATACAAATCTGACACGATACACACCTGACATGATACACACCTGATATGATACACACCTGACATGGTACACACCTGACATGATACACACCTGACATGGTACACACCTGACATGATACAAATCTGACACGATACACACCTGACATGATACACACCTGATATGATACACACCTGACATGGTACACACCTGACATGATACACACCTGACATGGTACACACTTGACATGATACACACCTGACATGATACAAACCTGACACGATACACACCTGACACGATACACACCTGACATGATACACACCTAACATGATACATACCTGACATGGTACACACCTGACATGGTACACACCTGACATGGTACACACCTGACATGATACACACCTGACATGGTACACACCTGACAAGGTACACACCTGACATGATACACACCTGACATAATACACACCTGACATGATACACACCTGACATGGTACAAACCTGACATGATACACACCTGACATGATATACACCTGACATGATATACACCTGACATGAAACACACCTGACATGGTACACACCTGACATTGTACACACCTGACATGATACACGCCTGACATGGTACACGCCTGACATGATACACACCTGACATGATACACACCTGACATGATACACACCTGATATGATACACACCTGACATGGTACACACCCGACATGATACACACCTGACATGGTACACACCTGACGATACACACCTGACATGATACACACCTGACATGGTACACACCTGACATGATATACACTTGACATGGTACACACCTGACATGATACACACCTGACATGATATACACCTGACATGGTACACACCTGACATGGTACACACCTGACATGGTACACACCTGACATGATACACACCTGACATGGTGCACACCTGACATGGTGCACACCTGACATGGTATGCACCTGACATGATACACACCTGACAAGGTACACACCTGACATGGTACACACCTGACGAGGTACACACCTGACATGATACACACCTGACAAGGTACACACCTGACATGATACCCACCTGACAAGGTACACACCTGACATGATACACACCTGACATGATACACACCTGACATGATACACACCTGACATGGTACACACCTGACATGATACACACCTGACATGATACACACCTGACATGGTACACACCTGACATGATACACACCTGACATAATACACACCTGACATGATACACACCTGACATGGTACACACCTGACATGGTACACACCTGACATGATACACACCTGACATGATACACACCTGACATGATATACACCTGACATGATATACACCTGACATGATACACACCTGACATGATACACACCTGACATGGTACACACCTGACAAGGTACACACCTGACATGATACACACCTGACATGGTACACACCTGACAAGGTACACACCTGACAAGGTACACACCTGACATGGTACACACCTGACAAGGTACACACCTGACATGATACACACCTGACATGGTACACACCTGACATGGTACACACCTGACATGATATACACCTGACATGATACACACCTGACATGATACACACCTGACATGATACACACCTGACATGATATACGCCTGACATGATACACACCTGACAAGGTACACACACATATCTGAGCACAATATACATAAGAATAATTTGTAACTATAAATTCACTGTTACTGGGGAATGTGGTCGCAAGGGATTCACAAAAAAAGATGTTGGAATTTATCAGTGTGAGGGACGAGCCTGACCCAGGACCAGGCTCCCGAAGTAGGAAAATTCTCGGAACTTAACAAAGGTACATCAAAGGGGAAGATGTAAGTAGCGAGGAAGAAGAGAGGAAAGACAGTGGGGGAAAATAAAGAAAACAAGGGGAAAGGGCCATGGGAGGCAGGGAAGAGAACGATGGAGGCAGGGAAGAGAGCGACTGAACTTAGGGAAGAGAAAGTATCTAAAGAGGAGGGTGATAGAAGGGAAGATGGAACAGGAAGAGAGAACGAGAAGTACGAAGGGGATACAAACTATACATGATTGTATACAATGATGCATAGTTTGTATCACCTGTCTTACACACTCCATTTTATAGAAAATGCGAAATAAACTGTCACTTGGCGCAAGCACACACACACACACACACACACACACACACACACACACACACACACGCACATGCACACACTCAAGATTATTTCTACGCCTTACGAACAACAATTTTGCGTCAAACAAATCACGGAAAATAATTTCTCCACTTGTCAAGAAATTGTGGTTGTTGCCAACACATGGTCCTTGATGATGCCACTCACAACACTGATTGTTGCTACCATCACAACCACACTACGCATCCCCGCTACGACCACCTTACGCACCTTCACTACAATCATCACACGCACCTCTAATACTACCACCACCATACGAACAACTATCAACGCCCCAACAATTTCTACTAATCACAATTGAATAGTACTCTGAAATTTGCTTGACTACTAACCACGCTAGTAATGCATCATACCACCAGTACCGGAAGCTACCAGCACCGGCAGCTACCAGCACCGGCAGCTACCAGCACCTACCAGCACCGGCAGCTACCAGCACCGGCAGCTACCAGCACCGGCAGCTACCAGCACCGGCAGCACCAAGAGCTACCAGCAGTTGGTCATCAAGTGGTCAAGATGAGCGTCAGAAAGCATTAGTCCTCTTTCCTAACGAAGCTCACCTAACATAAACAGCACCTAACCTGACATTAGCACCAGCTCACTTAACATAAACATTGAGCGGGATGATATTAACGCTCACCAAGGGTCTGACCACTTCTGTCAGGCGTAAACTACTAGTCTGTCTCGACTCACGAAGTCGTAATAACACGATTGTAAACAAACCAGGGTACGGGTGGGGTTAGAACCAATGACGAGTGAGTCGTAAAGCTCCTGGCCAGCGCTAAAACCAGTGGACCAGCTGGCTACAATAAGATTCATCCAACTAGGTATATTTATACACCATAGGTCAGGTTAGCATGGGTCCAACTGTGACCACAAATTTAAGTTTTTATAGATGAATGCCGCCAGCTGGCGACATTCGTCTGTTTCGCTCACTGTATAGTTCAGCTGTTTCGCCCACTATGTAGTTCATGTTTCACCCACTGTGTAGTTTTATTAAGTGTACGGAAACACACTACGTGAGATGAGGTCAGGTCACGGCGGAGACAGTCAAGTAAAGAACGAAAATTATGAATAATTTTGCCCGCAAACATTTGACGGTAAGAACTATAATGTAAAATCTTGACGGTAAAGTCCGTAAACATTTGACAGGTCAACACTGTAACCACTAGTACCAGAAATGTTACTGTTTACAACACTGGCCAGTTTAAGACTTGCCTCACAAACAACAGTGATTAACATAATTTTTTTCCAGCTAAAATATTGGCGATTGACCTGTTCTGTCATGCAGGTCTTGTACAGTGTCAAGCAGGTCTTGTACAGTGTCAAGCAGGTCTTGTACAGTGTCAAGCAGGTCTTGTACAGTGTCAAGCAGGTCTTGTACAGTGTCAAGCAGGTCTTGTACAGTGTCAAGCAGGTCTTGTACAGTGTCAGGCAGGTCTTGTACAGTGTCAGGCAGGTCTTGTACAGTGTCAGGCAGGTCTTGTACAGTGTCAGGCAGGTCTTGTACAGTGTCAGGCAGGTCTTGTACAGTGTCAGGCAGGTCTTGTACAGTGTCAAGCAGGTCTTGTACAGTGTCAAGCAGGTCTTGTACAGTGTCATGCAGGTCCTGTACAGTGTCATGCAGGTCCTGTACAGTGTCATGCAGGTCCTGCAGGTCTTGTACAGTGTCATGCAGGTCTTGTACAGTGTCATGCAGGTCTTGTACAGTGTCAGGCAGGTCCTGTACAGTGTCATGCAGGTCCTGCAGGTCTTGTACAGTGTCAGGCAGGTCCTGTACAGTGTCATGCAGGTCCTGCAGGTCTTGTACAGTGTCATGCAGGTCCTGTATAGTGTCATGCAGGTCCTGCAGGTCTTGTACAGTCATGCAGGTCTTGTACACTTATTTTCATGGTGCACGTCTAAAACTTATAATGGCGAGTAATAAGATAAACCTTTGGATGGTGACAGGCTTGTAATACTATACACATCTGACGGGTGACACGTTTGTAATATACACATCTGACGGGTGACAGGTGTGTAATATACAGGTCTGACAGGTGTGTAATATACACATCTGGTGGGTGACAGGTCTATAATATACAGGTCTGATAGGTGTGTAATATACACATCTGAGGGGTGACATGCTTGTAATATACACACCTGACGTGTGACAGGTGTTTAATATAAACATCTGACGGGTGACACATTTTTAATATACACATCTGACGGGTTACAGGTGTGTAATATTGACCCTTGGTCTAGGTGTTCAAGATCTTGTGACATCTCAATACTCTGTCCACTGATCACGAGACAGACAATACCAAAACTGTACTCGCGGCAAATTCAGGTAATTCAAGAGGCTGGTTGATCATGCCCCTCTCGAGGAGCGGGTCGCGGAGGCCATGACTGCCGGAACCATCACTAGGAATTATTCTAACAACACTGCTGGAGGAGGAGGAGGGGTCTGAAAGCAGAGGAAACCGGATGCCTTTGATGAGTTCCGAGAGTTTTTCTACCCGTGGACCCGGCCATGGGCCAGACTCTATCAGCGGCGTGCTGGCGGGCCAGCAACAGCCTGGCTGTCCAGGCAATTAACGGACATACATAGTTAAATGAATTGTTAATCTTACTGGCCAACCCATGAAGAAAATCTTGTAAATCCAATAGTGATAATAATAATAATAATAATAATAATAATAATAATAATATTTTTATTATTATTATTATTATTATGGTAAGCTCTGGGTAGGTTATGGGACAGAGTGCTTGGGATGGGAGGTAATGATGAGTGATCCGAGAGAGAGGCTGGTATCTCCAATTACTTGGAACAAGAGCCCTTCATGAGCATAAAGCACTTCCCTCCCCTCTCCAAGGGAGGCGAAGGGGGGAATGTAGGGGGAAAAGGTATGGGGCGAAAAAGGGAAGAGACAGTGAGGTTAAGAGTTAAAGAGGGAGATGTAGAGGGTAGAAATGGAAAGGGAGAATTTAGGGAAGGGAGAAGGAAAAGAGGCAGAAGGTAGGGAGGAAGAGAGAATGTAGATGGGAAAGGCAGAAGGTAAAGAAGGGGGGATAGAGAGAGAGAGAAAGAGAGAGAGAGAGGGGGGGGGGTAGAAGCCGAAAGGGGGAATGCCGAAGGTAAAGTAGGAGAACGTAAGTAAACAATGTAAGAAACTGAACTGGACCTAGGGGAGGGGGGTGATCCCAGGAAGCGTCCTGAATTCAAGCATCCCCCCCACACACACGTATACATACATACACATATACAAACACACAGACACATAATGCACACACACAACTCCCCCACCTAACTAGTGTCCCAACAGACCTGCAAGTCTCCCCACAGTAATCACAGAAGCTGTCGGCTTGCAGCATCACGCAGGAGCAATGCCATAATAACACTCACCACACATCATTACCAAAAAAATATATATATATTATTGGTAACGCTACAGTAATATGTCCATAAATTATATTAATTCCGGTGATAAATAATTATTATACAATGAAAATGATATTACCCAAAAGTTATGACAAATATGATTTATCTCTACGCCCTCTGGTAAATAAATATCTAGTTAAATCCACCATCTATGTAAACATTTGCCAGATGTTTCTAACTAGTGATGGACTGTTTTTTTTTCCTCCCTGGTACCAGTATAATAAAAAATTAGTCGATACCTTAGCTACTGGGAGCGCTTGGGAAAATCCTAGAAGGAATGGTCCCTAATCTGCACACAGAAATCACTCCCTACGAGAGCAAAAGACTTAGCAGGCGGTGCAAAATACCCCCAGTGAAATATAAGGGCGCCATAGGTACATTAAGAGAAAACACATTAAATATCCGGGGCCCAAGACTGTTCAACAGCCTTCAAAAGGGAGCTGTACAGATACCTAAAGTGAGTACCCGATCAGCCGGGCTGTGGTTCATACGTTGAATTAAGTGCGGCCAGCAGTAACAGCCTGGTTGACCAGACCCTGATCCACCAGGCGGCCTGGTCGTGGACCGGGCCGCGAGGGAGTTGATCCCCGAAATACCCTCCATGTAGGTTCCAGGCAGGTAGGTACCCAGTGATACCATTCAAAATTAGCCGATACCCAGTGATACCATACAAAATTAGCCGATACCCAGTAATACCATACAAAATTAGCCAATACCCAATGATACCGTACAAAATTAGCCGATACCCAGTGATACCATACAAAATTAGCCGATACCCAGTAATACCATACAAAATTAGCCAATACCCAATGATGCCGTACAAAATTAGCCGACGCCCAGTGATACCATACAAAATTAGCCGATACCCAGTGATACCATAAAAAATTAGCTGCTACCCGGTGATACCATCAATATTAACCAATACCCAGTGATACCATCAATACTAACCAATACCCAGTGATACCATCAATATTAACCAATACCCAGTGATACCATCAATATTAACCAATACCCAGTGATACCATCAATATTAACCAATACCCAGTGATACCATCAATATTAACCAATACCCAGTGATACCATCAATATTAACCAATACCCAGTGATACCATCAATATTAACCAATACCTAGTGATACCATCAATATTAACCAATACCTAGTGATACCATCAATATTAACCAATACCCAGTGATACCATCAATATTAACCAATACCCAGTGATACCATCAATATTAACCAATACCCAGTGATACCATCAATATTAACCAATACCCAGTGATACCATCAATATTAACCAATACCTAGTGATACCATCAATATTTACCAATACCAATACCCAGTATTATACCATCAATATTAACCAATACCCAGTGATACCATCAATATTAACCAATACCCAGTGATACCATCAATATTAACCAATACCCAGTGATACCATCAATATTAACCAATACCTAGTGATACCATCAATATTTACCAATACCCAGTGATATCATCAATATTAACCAATACCCAGTGATACCATCAATATTAACCAATACCCAGTGATACCATCAATATTAACCTATACCCAGTAATACCATCAATACCCAGTGATACCATCAATATTAACCAATACCCAGTGATACCATCAATATTAACCAATACCTAGTGATACCATCAATATTAACCAATACCTAGTGATACCATCAATATTAACCAATACCCAGTGATACCATCAATATTAACCAATACCCAGTGATACCATCAATATTAACCTATACCCAGTGATACCATCAATATTAACAAATACCCAGTGATACCATCAATATTAACCTATACCCAGTGATACCATCAATATTAACCTATACCCAGTGATACCATCAGTATTAACCAATACCCAGTGATACCATCAATATTAACCAATACCCAGTGATACCATCAATATTAACCAATACCCAGTGATACCATCAATATTAACCAATACCCAGTGATACCATCAATATTAACCAATACCCAGTGATACCATCAATATTAACCAATACCCAGTGATACCATCAATATTAACCAATACCCAATGATACCATCAATATTAACCAATACCCAGTGATAAAATCAATATTAACCAATACCCAGTGATACCATCAATATTAACCAATACCCAGTGATATCATCAATATTAACCAATACCCAGTGATACCATCAATATTAACCAATACCCAGTGATACCATCAATATTAACCAATACCCAGTGATACCATCAATATTAACCAATACCTAGTGATACCATCAATATTAACCAATACCTAGTGATACCATCAATATTAACCAATACCCAGTGATACCATCAATATTAACCTATACCCAGTGATACCATCAATATTAACAAATACCCAGTGATACCATCAATATTAACAAATACCCAGTGATACCATCAATATTAACCTATACCCAGTGATACCATCAATATTAACATATACCCAGTGATACCATCAATATTAACCAATACCCAGTGATACCATCAATATTAACCAATACCCAGTGATACCATCAATATTAACCAATACCCAGTGATACCATCAATATTAACCAATACCCAGTGATACCATCAATATTAACCAAGACCCAGTGATACCATCAATATTAACCAAGACCCAGTGATACCATCAATATTAACCAAGACCCAGTGATACCATCAATATTAACCAATACCCAGTGATACCATCAATATTAACCAATACCCAGTGATACCATCAATATTAACCAAGACCCAGTGATACCATCAATATTAACCAATACCCAGTGATACCATCAATATTAACCAATACCCAGTGATACCATCAATATTAACCAATACCTAGTGATACCATCAATATTAACCAATACCCAGTGATACCATCAATATTAACCAATACCCAGTGATACCATCAATATTAACCAATACCCAGTGATACCATCAATATTAACCAATACCCAGTGATACCATCAATATTAACCAATACCCAGTGATACCATAAACATTTCGCACATCATTTCTTTCACTGCAAAAAAAAAAAAAAAAAAAAAAAAAAAAAAAAAAAAAAACTAACACCTTACAGTAACATCAAGACAACCCGACATTTCCAAAATAAAGTAACAACAGTTAACGCAACAGTACTAAGATAACGCAAGAGTACTAAGATAACGCAACAGTACTAAGATAACGCAAGAGTACTAAGATAACGCAAGAGTACTAAGATAAAGCAACAGTACTAAGATAACGCAACAGTACTAAGATAACGCAACAGTACTAAGATAACGCAACAGTACTAAGATAACGCAAGAGTACTAAGATAACGCAACAGTACTAAGATAACGCAAGAGTACTAAGATAACGCAAGAGTACTAAGATAACGCAACAGTACTAAGATAACGCAACAGTACTAAGATAACGCAACAGTACTAAGATAACGCAACAGTACTAAGATAACGCAACAGTACTAAGATAACGCAACAGTACTAAGATAACGCAAGAGTACTAAGATAACGCAACAGTACTAAGATAACGCAACAGTACTAAGATAACGCAAGAGTACTAAGATAACGCAAGAGTACTAAGATAACGCAAGAGTACTAAGATAACGCAACAGTACTAAGATAACGCAACAGTACTAAGATAACGCAAGAGTACTAAGATAACGCAAGAGTACTAAGATAACGCAAGAGTACTAAGATAACGCAACAGTACTAAGATAACGCAACAGTACTAAGATAACGCAAGAGTACTAAGATAACGCAAGAGTACTAAGATAACGCAAGAGTACTAAGATAACGCAACAGTACTAAGATAACGCAACAGTACTAAGATAACGCAAGAGTACTAAGATAACGCAAGAGTACTAAGATAACGCAAGAGTACTAAGATAACGCAACAGTACTAAGATAACGCAACAGTACTAAGATAACGCAAGAGTACTAAGATAACGCAACAGTACTAAGATAACGCAACAGTACTAAGATAACGCAAGAGTACTAAGATAACACAACAGTAATAAGATAACGCAAAAGTAACAAGATAACACAACAGTACTAAGATAACGCAACAGTACTAAGATAACACAACAGTAATAAGATAACGCAACAGTAACAAGATAACACAACAGTACTAAGATAACACAACAGTAATAAGATAACACAACAGTAATAAGATAACGCAACAGTAACAAGATAACACAACAGTACTAAGATAACACAACAGTAATAAGATAACGCAAAAGTAACAAGATAACACAACAGTACTAAGATAACACAACAGTACTAAGATAACACAACAGTAAAAAGATAACACAACAGTAATAAGATAACGCAACAGTAACAAGATAACACAACAGTACTAAGATAACACAACAGTAATAAGATAACGCAAAAGTAACAAGATAACACAACAGTACTAAGATAACACAACAGTACTAAGATAACACAACAGTACTAAGATAACACAACAGTACTAAGATAACACAACAGTAATAAGATAACGCAACAGTAACAAGATAACACAACAGTACTAAGATAACACAACAGTAATAAGATAACGCAAAAGTAACAAGATAACACAACAGTACTAAGATAACACAACAGTACTAAGATAACACAACAGTAAAAAGATAACACAACAGTAATAAGATAACGCAACAGTAAAAAGATAACACAACAGTACTAAGATAACACAACAGTAAAAAGATAACACAACAGTAATAAGATAACGCAACAGTAAAAAGATAACACAACAGTACTAAGATAACGCAAAAGTAACAAGATAACACAAAAGTAACAAGATAACACAACAGTACTAAGATAACACAACAGTAATAAGATAACGCAACAGTACTAAGATAACACAACAGTACTAAGATAACGCAACAGTAACAAGATAACACAACAGTACTAAGATAACACAACAGTAATAAGATAACAGTACTAAGATAACACAACAGTACTAAGATAACGCAACAGTAACAAGATAACACAACAGTACTAAGATAACACAACAGTAATAAGATAACAGTACTAAGATAACACAACAGTACTAAGATAACGCAACAGTAACAAGATAACACAACAGTACTAAGATAACACAACAGTAATAAGATAACAGTACTAAGATAACACAACAGTACTAAGATAACGCAACAGTAACAAGATAACACAACAGTACTAAGGTAACAACAGTACTAAGATAACGCAACAGTAACAAGATACATTTTCTTTTAACATTTAATATGATCTTCAGAAAGCCAAGCAGATTTAGTACTGTTTTTATATTTATGAAAAACGCTAAACGATCAGAGGTTCATACAACACTTATTGTTACGTCTCTTCACAGTGTGTGTTGGTCAAACATACACACTGCGCAAAGTGAAGGAACTAGAGCAGCTCAAGTGGTGTGTTGCAGTGGTATTAGTGGTGTAGAGGATGTATCGTATTAACAGTGTAGAGGGTGTGTTGCAGTGGTAGTGTAAGAGGGTGTGTTGCAGTGGTAGTAGTGGTAGTGTAAGAGGGTGTGTTGCAGTGGTATTAGTGGTAGTGTAAGAGGGTGTGTTGCAGTGGTATTAGTGGTAGTGTAAGAGGGTGTGTTGCAGTGGTATTAGTGGTAGTGTAAGAGGGTGTGTTGCAGTGGTATTAGTGGTAGTGTAAGAGGGTGTGTTGCAGTGGTATTAGTGGTAGTGTAAGAGGGTGTGTTGCAGTGGTATTAGTGGTAGTGTAAGAGGGTGTGTTGCAGTGGTATTAGTGGTAGTGTAAGAGGGTGTGTTGCAGTGGTATTAGTGGTAGTGTAAGAGGGTGTGTCACAGTGCTAGTGTCACAGTGGTAGTATCACAGTGGTAGTGTCACAGTAGTAGTATCACAGTGGTAGTATCACAGTGGTAGTGTCACAGTGGTAGTGTTACAGTGGTAGTGTGTTACAGTGGTAGTGTGTCACAGTGGTAGTGTCACAGTGGTAGTGTCACAGTGGAAGTGTCACAGTGGAAGTGTCACAGTGATAGTGTGTCATAGTGGTAGTGTGTTACAGTGGAAGTGTTACAGTGGTAGTGTGTTACAGTGGTAGTGTCACAGTGGTAGTGTGCTACAGTGGTAGTGTTACAGTGGTAGTGTGCTACAGTGGTAGTGTGCTACAGTGGTAGTGTTACAGTGGTAGTGTGCTACAGTGGTAGTGTGCTACAGTGGTAGTGTGCTACAGTGGTAGTGTGCTACAGTGGTAGTGTTACAGTGGTAGTGTTACAGTGGTAGTGTGTTACAGTGGTAGTGTCACAGTGGTAGTGTGCTACAGTGGTAGTGTCACAGTGGTAGTGTGCTACAGTGGTAGTGTGCTACAGTGGTAGTGTGCTACAGTGGTAGTGTTACAGTGGAAGTGTTACAGTGGTAGTGTCACAGTGGTAGTGTGTTACAGTGGTAGTGTTACAGTGGTAGTGTGTTACAGTGGTAGTGTGCTACAGTGGTAGTGTGTTACAGTGGTAGTGTGTTACAGTGGTAGTGTTACAGTGGTAGTGTCACAGTGGTAGTGTGTTACAGTGGTAGTGCTACAGTGGTAGTGTGTTACAGTGGTAGTGTGTTACAGTGGTAGTGTTACAGTGGTAGTGTTACAGTGGTAGTGTCACAGTGGTAGTGTCACAGTGGTAGTGTGTTACAGTGGTAGTGTGTTACAGTGGTAGTGTGTTACAGTGGTAGTGTGTTACAGTGGTAGTGTGTTACAGTGGTAGTGTTACAGTGGTAGTGTGTCACAGTGGTAGTGTCACAGTGGTAGTGTTACAGTGGTAGTGTGTCACAGTGGTAGTGTCACAGTGGTAGTGTTACAGTGGTAGTGTGTTACAGTGGTAGTGTCACAGTGGAAGTGTCACAGTGGTAGTGTGTTACAGTGGTAGTGTGTTACAGTGGTAGTGTGTTACAGTGGTAGTGTGTTACAGTGGTAGTGTGTCACAGTGGTAGTGTGTTACAGTGGTAGTGTGTTACAGTGGTAGTGTTACAGTGGTAGTGTGTCACAGTGGTAGTGTCATAGTGGTAGTATTACAGTGGTAGTGTGTCACAGTGGTAGTGTGTCACAGTGGTAGTGTGTTACAGTGGTAGTGTTACAGTGGTAGTGTTACAGTGGTAGTGTGTCACAGTGGTAGTGTGTTACAGTGGTAGTGTTACAGTGGTAGTGTGTCACAGTGGTAGTGTCACAGTGGTAGTGTTACAGTGGTAGTGTGTTACAGTGGTAGTGTCACAGTGGAAGTGTCACAGTGGTAGTGTCACAGTGGTAGTGTCACAGTGGTAGTGTCACAGTGGTAGTGTTACAGTGGTAGTGTCACAGTGGTAGTGTCACAGTGGTAGTGTCACAGTGGTAGTATCACAGTGGTAGTGTCACAGTGGTAGTGTCACAGTGGTAGTGTTACAGTGGTAGTGTCACAGTGGTAGTATCACAGTGGTAGTGTGTCACAGTGGTAGTGTCACAGTGGTAGTGCTACAGTGGTAGTGTGTCACAGTGGTAGTGTCACAGTGGTAGTATCACAGTGGTAGTGTGTCACAGTGGTAGTGTCACAGTGGTAGTGTCACAGTGGTAGTGTCACAGTGGTAGTGTCACAGTGGTAGTGTCACAGTGGTAGTGTTACAGTGGTAGTGTCACAGTGGTAGTGTCACAGTGGTAGTGTCACAGTGGTAGTGTTACAGTGGTAGTGCTACAGTGGTAGTGTCACAGTGGTAGTGTTACAGTGGTAGTGTCACAGTGGTAGTGTCACAGTGGTAGTGTCACAGTGGTAGTGTCACAGTGGTAGTGTCACAGTGGTAGTGTTACAGTGGTAGTGTCACAGTGGTAGTGTCACAGTGGTAGTGTTACAGTGGTAGTGTCACAGTGGTAGTGTCACAGTGGTAGTGTTACAGTGGTAGTGTTACAGTGGTAGTGTCACAGTGGTAGTGTCACAGTGGTAGTGTCACAGTGGTAGTGTCACAGTGGTAGTGTCACAGTGGTAGTGTCACAGTGGTAGTGTCACAGTGGTAGTGTTACAGTGGTAGTGTGTTACAGTGGTAGTGTTACAGTGGTAGTGTCACAGTGGTAGTGTGCTACAGTGGTAGTGTGTCACAGTGGTAGTGTCACAGTGGTAGTGTCACAGTGGTAGTGTCACAGTGGTAGTGTGTCACAGTGGTAGTGTCACAGTGGTAGTGTCACAGTGGTAGTGTGTCACAGTGGTAGTGTCACAGTGGTAGTGTGCTACAGTGGTAGTGTGTCACAGTGGTAGTGTCACAGTGGTAGTGTCACAGTGGTAGTGTCACAGTGGTAGTGTGTTACAGTGGTAGTGTCACAGTGGTAGTGTTACAGTGGTAGTGTCACAGTGGTAGTGTTACAGTGGTAGTGTGGAAGCTTAGTGTTCTGGTCACGGCTCGCTGATACAAACTACCAAACTCACTCTCATTCTTTTTTCTCTCTTTTACGCCAAATTTATTTCCTAAGAGCCGTTATTCTATCTCAAACACCCGATTTACTCTCTCTCTTTCTCTCTCTATTACGCCGAATTTATTTTATCTAGAGTTATTATCTCACCTCGACTCATTCACAAGCCTGATGTGCTGCATTCCTTAAATGTAGCTGCATAACCCTTACGGATTTAGCGCTTTCCCAACTCACCAAAGTGGTCAAACACGTATGAGGTAGACTGGTACTGTTAGGTGAATACTGGCAGCGGGTGTCCGCAGGTACCTTGACACTGCTAGGTGAACACTGGCAGCGGTTGTCCGCAGGTACCCTGGTACTGATAGGTGAGCACTGGCAGCGTGTGTCCGCAGGTACCGTGGTACTGATAGGTGAACATTGACAGTGGGTGTCCGCAGGTACCTTGACACTGATAGGTGAACACTGGCAGCGGGTGTCCTCAGGTACCTTGGTACTGCTAGGTGAAAACTGGCAGCGGGTGTCCGCAGGTACCTTGACACTGCTAGGTGAACACTGGCAACGGGTTTCCGCAGGTACCTTGACACTGCTAGGTGAACACTGGCAGCAAGTGTCCGCAGGTACCCTGACACTGCTAGGTGAACACTGGCAGCGGGTGTCCGCAGGTACCTTGACACTGCTAGGTGAACACTAGCAGCGAGTGTCCGCAGATACACTGGTACTGATAGGTGAGCACTGGCAGCGTGTGTCCGCAGGTACCGTGGTACTGATAGGTGAACAGTGGCAGTGGGTGTCAGCAGGTACCTTGACACTGCTTGGTGAACACTGGCAGCGGGTGTCCGTAGGTACCTTGGTACTGCTAGGTGAAAACTGGCAGCGGGTGTCCGCAGGTACCTTGGTACTGCTAGGTGAAAACTGACAGCGGGTGTCCGCAGGTACCTTGACACTGCTAGGTGAACACTGGCAGTGGGTGTCCGCAGGTACATTGACACTGCAAGGTGAACACTGACAGCGGGTGTCCGAAGGTGCCTTGACACTGCTAGGTGAACACTGGCAGCAAGTGTCCGCAGGTACCTTGACACTGCTAGGTGAACACTGGCAGCAAGTGTCCGCAGGTACCCTGACACTGCTAGGTGAACACTGGCAGCGGGTGTCCGCAGGTACCTTGACACTGCTCGGTGAACACTGGCAGTGTGTGTCCGCAGGTACCCTGATACTATTAGGTGAACACTGGCAGTGAGTGTCCGCAGATACCCTGGTACTGCTAGGTAAACGCTCGCAGCGGGTGCCTACAGGTACACTGGTACTACTAGGTGAACCCTGGTAGCGGATTTCCGCAGGTACCCTGATACTGCTAGGCGAACACTAGCAGCGGGTGTCTCCAGATACCCTGGTACTGCTAGGTGAAAACTGGCAGCGGGTGTCCGCAATCACCCTGGTACTGCGAGGTGAACACTGGCAGCGGGTGTCCACAGGTACTGCTAGGTGAACACTGGCAGTGGGTGTCCTCAGGTACATTGGTACTGCTAGGTGAACACTGGCAGTGGGTGTCCGCAGGTACACTGGTACTGCTAGGTGAACACTGGCAGCGGGTGTCCGCAGGTACCCTGGTACTGTTAGGTGAACACTGGCAGCGGGTGTACGCAGGTACACTGATACTCCTAGGTAAACACAGACAGTGGGTTTCCTCAGGTACACTGGTACGGCTACGTGAACACTGGCAGTGGGTGTCCGCAGACTTGTCAACATCTGCACTAACCTGGGGTCCACATCTGCACGAACCTGGGATAAACATCTTCTGCACTACCCTGAGGTCAACATCTCCTGCACTACCCTGGGGTCAACATCTGCACTACCCTGGGGTCAACATCTGCACCACCCTGGGGTCAACATCTCCTGCACTACCCTGAGGTCAACATCTGCACTACCCTGGGGTCAACATCACCTGCACCACCCTGGGGTCAACATCACCTGCACTACCCTGGGGTCAACATCTCCTGCACCACCCAGGAGTCAACATTACCTACACTACCCTGGAGTCAACATCTCCTGCACCACCCTGGAGTCAGCATCACCTGCACCACCCTGGGGTCAACATCACCTGCACCACCCTGGGGTCAACATCACCTGCACCACCGTGGGGTCAACATCACCTGCACTACCCTGGGGTCAACATCACCTGCACCACCCTGGGGTCAACATCACCTGCACCACCCTGGGGTCAACATCACCTGCACCACCCTGGAGTCAACATCACCTGCACCACACTGGGGTCAACATCACCTGCACCACCCCGGAGTCAACATCACCTGCACCACCCTGGGCTCAACATCACCTGCAACACCCTGGGGTCAACATCACCTGCACCACCCCAGAGTCGACATCACCTGCACCACCCTGGGCTCAACATCACCTGCAACACCCTGGGGTCAACATCACCTGCACTACCCTGGGGTCAACATTACCTGCACTACCCTGGGGTCAACACCTGCACTACCCTGGGGTCAACATCGCCTGCACCA
Source organism: Cherax quadricarinatus (assembly GCF_038502225.1). Classification (NCBI taxonomy): domain Eukaryota; kingdom Metazoa; phylum Arthropoda; class Malacostraca; order Decapoda; family Parastacidae; genus Cherax; species Cherax quadricarinatus. Next base: position 26,108,759 of record NC_091309.1, read on the forward strand.
TTCTTGGGTCAACATCACCTACACTACCCTGGGGTCACCACCTACACTACCCTGGGGTCAACATCACCTGCACCACCCTGGCGTCAATATCTACACTACCCTGGAGTCAACATCACCTGCACTACCCTGGAGTCAACATCACCTGCACTACCCTGGGGTCAACATCACCTACACTATCCTGGGGTCAACATCACCTGCACCACCCTGGGGTCAACATCTGCACTACCCTGGAGTCAACATCACCTGCACTACCCTGGGGTCAACATCACCTACATTACCCTGGGGTCAACATCACCTGCACCGCCCTGGGGTCAACATCAGCTGCACTACCCTTAGGTCAACATCACCTGCACTACCCTGTGGTCAACATCACCTGCACCACCCTGGGGTCAACATCACCTGCACTACCCTGGAGTCAACATCACCTGCACCACCCTGGGGTCAACATCTGCACTGCCCTGGGGTCAACATCACCTGCATTGCCCTGGGGTCAACATCACCTGCACCACTCTGGGGTCAACATCACCTGCACTACCCTGGGGTCAACATCGCCTGCACCACCCTGGGGTCAACATCACCTACACTACCCTGGGGTCAACATCACCTACACTACCCTGGGGTCAACATCACCTGCACCACCCTGGCGTCAAGATCTGCACTACCCTGGAGTCAACATCACCTGCGCTACCCTGGGGTTAACATCACCTGCACCACCCTGGGGTCAACATATGCACTACCCTTGAGTCAACATCACCTGCACCACCCAGGGGTCAACATCACCTGCACCACCCAGGGGTCAACATCACCTGCACCACCCAGGGGTCAACATCACCTGCACCACCCAGGGGTCAACATCACCTGCACTACCCTGAGGTCAACATCACCTGCACCACCCTGGAGTCAACATCATCTGCACCACCCTGGGGTCAACATCACCTGCACCACCCTGGGGTCAACATCACCTGCACCACCCTGGAGTCAACATCACCTGCACCACCCTGGGGTCAACATCACCTACACTACCCTGGGGTCAACATCGCCTGCACTATCCTGGGGTCAACATCACCTACACTACCCTGGGGTCAACATCACCTGCACCACCCTGGAGTCAACATCACCTGCACCACCCTGGAGTCAACATCACCTGCACCACCTTGGGGTCAACATCACCTGCACCACCCTGGGGTCAACATCACCTGCACCACCCTGGGGTCAACATCACCTGCACCACCCTGGGGTCAACATCACCTGCACCACCCTGGGGTCAACATCACCTGCACCACCCTGGGGTCAACATCACCTGCACCACCCTGGAGTCAACATCACCTGCACCACCCTGGGGTCAACATCACCTGCACCACCCTGGAGTCAACATCACCTACACCACCCTGGAGTCAACATCACCTGAACCACCCTGGAGTCAACATCACCTGCACCACCCTGGGGTCAACATCACCTGCACCACCCTGGAGTCAACATCACCTGCACCACCCTGGGGTCAACATCACCTGCACCACCCTGGAGTCAACATCACCTGCACCACCCTGGGGTCAACATCACCTGCACCACCCTGGAGTCAACATCACCTGCACCACCCTGGGGTCAACATCACCTACACCACCCTGGGGTCAACATCACCTGCACCACCCTGGAGTCAACATCACCTGCACCACCCTGGGGTCAACATCACCTTCACCACCCTGGGGTCAACATCACCTGCACCACCCTGGGGTCAACATCACCTGCACCACCCTGGGGTCAACATCACCTGCACCACCCTGGGGTCAACATCACCTGCACCACCCTAGGGTCAACATCACCTGCACCACCCTGGGGTCAACATCACCTGCACTACCCTGGGGTCAACATCACCTGCACTACCCTGGGGTCAACATCACCTGCACTACCCTGGAGTCAACATCACCTGCACCACCCTGGAGTCAACATCACCTGCACCACCCTGGGGTCAACATCACCTGCACCACCCTGGGGTCAACATCACCTGCACCACCCTGGGGTCAACATCACCTGCACCACCCTGGGGTCAACATCACCTGCACCACCCTGGAGTCAACATCACCTGCACCACCCTGGGGTCAACATCACCTGCACCACCCTGGAGTCAACATCACCTACACCACCCTGGAGTCAACATCACCTGAACCACCCTGGAGTCAACATCACCTACACCACCCTGGAGTCAACATCACCTGAACCACCCTGGAGTCAACATCACCTGCACCACCCTGGGGTCAACATCACCTGCACCACCCTGGAGTCAACATCACCTGCACCACCCTGGGGTCAACATCACCTGCACCACCCTGGAGTCAACATCACCTGCACCACCCTGGGGTCAACATCACCTGCACCACCCTGGAGTCAACATCACCTGCACCACCCTGGGGTCAACATCACCTACACCACCCTGGGGTCAACATCACCTGCACCACCCTGGAGTCAACATCACCTGCACCACCCTGGGGTCAACATCACCTGCACCACCCTGGGGTCAACATCACCTGCACCACCCTGGGGTCAACATCACCTGCACCACCCTGGGGTCAACATCACCTGCACCACCCTAGGGTCAACATCACCTGCACCACCCTGGAGTCAACATCACCTGCACCACCTTGGGGTCAACATCACCTGCACTACCCTGGGGTCAACATCACCTGCACTACCCTGGGGTCAACATCACCTGCACTACCCTGGAGTCAACATCACCTGCACCACCCTGGAGTCAACATCACCTGCACCACCCTGGAGTCAACATCACCTGCACCACCCTGGGGTCAACATCACCTGCACCACCCTGGGGTCAACATCACCTGCACCACCCTGGAGTCAACATCACCTGCACCACCCTGGAGTCAACATCACCTGCACCACCCTGGAGTCAACATCACCTGCACCACCCTGGAGTCAACATCACCTGCACCACCCTGGAGTCAACATCACCTGCACCACCCTGGAGTCAACATCACCTGCACCACCCTGGGGTCAACATCACCTGCACCACCCTGGAGTCAACATCACCTGCACCACCCTGGGGTCAACATCACCTGCACCACCCTGGAGTCAACATCACCTGCACCACCCTGGGGTCAACATCACCTGCACCACCCTGGAGTCAACATCACCTGCACCACCCTGGAGTCAACATCACCTGCACCACCCTGGAGTCAACATCACTTGCACCACCCTGGAGTCAACATCACCTGCACCACCCTGGAGTCAACATCACCTGCACCACCCTGGAGTCAACATCACCTGCACCACCCTGGGGTTAACATCACCTGCCCCACCCTGGAGTCAACATCACCTGCACCACCCTGGGGTCAACATCACCTGCACCACCCTGGAGTCAACATCACCTGCACCACCCTGGAGTCAACATCACCTGCACCACCCTGGGGTCAACATCACCTGCACCACCCTGGAGTCAACATCACCTGCACCACCCTGGAGTCAACATCACCTGCACCACCCTGGGGTCAACATCACCTGCACCACCCTGGAGTCAACATCACCTGCACCACCCTGGAGTCAACATCACCTGCACCACCCTGGGGTCAACATCACCTGCACCACCCTGGGGTCAACATCACCTGCACCACCCTGGGGTCAACATCACCTGCACTACCCTGGAGTCAACATCACCTGCACCACCCTGGAGTCAACATCACCTGCACCACCCTGGAGTCAACATCACCTGCACCACCCTGGGGTCAACATCACCTGCACCACCCTGGGGTCAACATCACCTGCACCACCCTGGAGTCAACATCACCTGCACCACCCTGGGGTCAACATCACCTGCACCACCCTGGGGTCTACATCACCTGCACCACCCTGGGGTCAACATCACCTGCACCACCCTGGGGTCAACATCACCTGCACCACCCTGGGGTCAACATCACCTGCACCACCCTGGAGTCAACATCACCTGCACCACCCTGGGGTCTACATCACCTGCACCACCCTGGGGTCAATATCACCTACATTAACCTCGGGTAAGCCACTACAAGCACACTGTTTTGTGTTGGAATATATAATACATAGTTTAATTAGTAATATTTTGGGATCACTCAACCAACGACTTCAAAAAACATATAAAAAAAAAATCAATTGGAACAAACTTAGCCTTCAATATTAAAAAAGGAAGCACTAAATCCGTATGTTTCACTTAAAACTCTTATTGTTCTTCTTAATGTTAATACATATGGGAAGAATTTGATGTGGGGTAAAGGGGTTAGCTCCAATTCCTTGGATCAAATCAATTACGCGAGGAAGGTAAGTTTTCTTAAGAAGACTCAAAAGCAAGCAATAAGTTATGTCAAATATTGTGGTTCAACATATGAAGTGTCATTATTCTTCATGATACTGTTTTGAACTGGCAAATTACAACGCTGTTAATGACCTAATTACCGCAATTACTGCATAAATTGTGAACTGAACTGTTAATAGCCAAGAATAAATTAGATTTTCACTCGAAGACAACATTATATATATATATATATATATATATATATATATATATATATATATATATATATATATATATATATATATATATATATATATATAACACTAGGCTTGATGCTCAGAATTTTCAGCAAGTATCCCAGATCTGCTAGAAACAGATAAAAAAAAGTCTAGTTTATATATATATATATATATATACATACATATATATATATATATATATATATATATATATATATATATATATGTCGTGCCGAATAGGCAGAACTTGCGATCTTGGATTAAATAGCAACGCTCATCTTGCCATATAGGACAAGCGAAAATTTGTGTATGCAATAATTTCGCCAAAATCATTCTGAACCTAACGAAAAAAATATATTTCACTGTGTTTGTTTAGTATTAAATTACTGTAAACAAATCTAAAATATATATAGTTGGGTTAGGCTAAAATAAATTACTCTTGTTATAATAAGGTTAGGTGAGTTTTCTAAGATTCTTTTGGTGCAAAATTAAAAATTTTTACATTAACATTAATGAAAAAAATATATCTTTAAACGTATAAGAGATAATTTTAGAAAGGACTTGATTTTAAATGAGTTCTTGCTAATTGACCAATTTTACATATTCGGCAAGACATATATATATATATATATATATATATATATATATATATATATATATATATATATATATATATATATATATATATATATATATATATATATAGGTTATTTCTTACCGTTCTCCCACCAGAGGGCCACAGACATCAATGAAAGCATCATCACATAACGAAGATTGGTGTCAGTGATGTTCCGTGATCAATGCAGCTGCATTCATCACACAGTTGCATCTATACTGCCTTTGTGTCTTTATCCATCGTGTTGGTGTTTTATATAATTTGTCTCCTCCCTGGGAGGAATTGAGGGCCGCGAGGGCGAGAGGAAAGGGGCGATAACCCCCTGGAACCATCAAGAAACTGCTGGGGTTCCTCCAGTATCAACACGATGTCTCTGATTAGCGTTACACCGGAAGCACTTGCGCAGCCGGTATACCAGGTGTTCTACACCAACCTCTAAGACGGTCTATAAAATAACACACCAATACCAACCCATACGCAGTATCCACCGACAGTTACTGGGAGTGTCTTGCGTCGGGATTGTTTATATATTAGGTTAGCTTAAGTTAGAGTACGTTATCTATGCTCATTAAAAAAAAGGTAAATATAGCCAAAAACAAGAAAAAAATTCTACATATCTGACAGCTTGGTCTCTTGGGCCAACGAAGGTAATGTTCATTTTAGTACGCTGTTAACGTGACGTTTGCTACATACTAGCCAAGACATTAACACTAGCCAAGACAACATTAACACTTGCCAAGATAAACACTAGTCAAGACAACAAACACTAGCCAAGACAACCTAAACACTAGCCAAGACAACATTAACACTAGTCAGGACATCAACACTAGTCAGGTCAACACTACACAAAACAAACACTAGCCAACACAACATAAATACTTGTTAGGACAACATAAACACTAGCCAAGACAACAAACACTAGCCAAGACAACAAACACTAGCCAACACCACAAGCATCACACCACCAGAAACATCACAACACCATGAGCATCACAACATAACGAGCACCACAACATTACAATCATCATAATACCACAAGCATCAAAACATCACAACACCACAAGCATCACGGCACAATCATCACAACACCACAAGCATCACGGCACAATCATCACAACACGAGCATCACACCACAACCATCACAACTCCACAAACATAACACCACAACCACGAGCATCACAATATATCACAACACTATCAGCATCAAAACACCACGAACGTCACAATACCTCACACCACAAGCATCGCAACACAATCACAACACGAGTATCACAATACCACAAACTCAACGCCATGTTATTCACAACACCACGAGCATCGCAACACAAACATCACACCAACAGCATCAAAACACTACAAACAACACTACGACCATCACAATGCAAACATCGCAACACCACAAACATCACAACCACCAACCACTATCAAAACCAATAACTCTCTTGTTCATCTTTCCGAGAGTTTTTCTATTCCCAGAGCCCAGCCCTGAGCCAGGCTCGTCTGGTTCCTGCCTGGTCAACCAGGAGGCTGTTGCTGCTAGCGGCCCGCTGGCCCACATATCCATCACAGTCTGGCTGATCTGGCACCTGGTGAAGATACTTGTCCAGTTTCCTCTTGAAGACTTCTAATTTTGTTCCAGCAGTGTTCCAGATATCTTCTGTTAGTGTTGAGTAGTCTGCGACCACGTATGTTGATAGTGTACCCTAACTGCGTCCACTGCACCAATTTTTCGTTTTTTTTTTTGTGCACTTCCCATATCTCTCACTCCTGTATGTTGTTATGGCAGGTGTGCAGACTTGGGACCAGGACCTTAAGTACTTCTGAGGTACATATTATCAAGTATCTCTTTTACGCTCCAGTGAATACATATTTGGGACTTAAGGCGCTTCCAGTAATTTAAATGCTCGACTGACCACAAACACACCCACTCTCACAAGCAGCAACACAACCATCACCTGTAGCAACACAACCATTATCACAAGTAGCAACACAACCATCGCCTGTAGCAACACAACCATTATCACAAGTAGCAACACAACCATTATCACAAGTAGCAACACAACCACTATCACAGGTAGCAACACAACCATCGCCTGTAGCAACACAACCATTATCACAAGTAGCAACACAACCACTATCACAAGTAGCAACACAACCACCATCACCTGTAGCAACAAAACCACTATCACAAGTAGAAACATAACCGCCATCACCTGTAGCAATACAACAACCATCACAAGTAGCAACACAACTGCCATCACACATAGGAACACAACCACCATCACGACCACCACCATAACCAACAACAGCCATCACATTTAACATCAAACCACCATCACAAGTAACAACACAACCAATACGACCACCATCGCAACCAACACGACCACCACCACAACCAACAAGACCACCACAATCAACAAGATTACTACCACCACAACCAACAAGATTACTACCGCCACAACCAACACCACCACCACAACCAACTAAACTATTACCGCCACAAGCAACAACACAGCCACAAACAACCAGACCACCACAACCACCACCACAACCAATAGGTCATAAAAGCGCCGATACTTCATGTTCACAACGCGATAATTAAAAATGTTTCCCGTGTCAACAAAGTTGTGTTGTTCTCCCTTAATCACAAAAAACAGATCACAGTTCATAAAACATAGTTACCGCTATCATAACGACTAATTACGACGCTCACATTATATTATGTGTATTAAAATCAACCAGGTCTATTTATCATAATTAACCTGATAATAATAGCGGCAATCAATATGCAGGGCTCGTAAAAAATACCAATGAAGTAATTAAATAATATAATAACCAGATAATAACGAAAAATGTAATCATATATTTGCCAGCAGTTGAGGTGTGTATGAGACACCCTGATATATATATATATATATATATATATATATATATATATATATATATATATATATATATATATATATATATATATATATATATATACAAAACAAACACACACACGTATTCGAAATGTAAATGTCAAACAAATTTTTGTATTTATATTTGTCATGTATATTTTAAACTTTTATGTACTATATCCAATAAACTATGTATTTATATAGGTATGAATAAAATATGGGATGGTAGAAGAATGTTAGAAGAGTCTCACGGAGAGCAATCTCAATTTTTTTTGCAAATCGAAGGTAACGGATCTCCACATTTGCACAACTGGACTTCATCCCGTGATAAAAAAAAAAAAATTCCCTCCCTCGCGCACCGTGATTGAGACGGCTTCCCACCTATTCCGTTACTGAGATACTTCTGGTGTCCTGTCCCACCACCACCACCACCGACAACTCTCGTCTCCTGGTCTACAATAAGGACTATTACTGCCTCCTGAATGGGACCACTTCCACCACCTGCCTCGTGATGCTGACCCCCTCTCCGCCTCTTATCCTATATCTTACGACAATACCGAGTGTCTCCGAAAAGGCGCCCCCCCCCCATACTCCAGTGTTTCTAGCGCTACTTATCAACAGTTACCATCGCCAATGTATTTACTCTAGCCATCTTTAATTAACGTCTTAGAAAAGTTCCCGCTGGACAACAGATGATAAGAGAGTCTTCCAATGAGAAGTAATTTAAATAGACGGATTTTAATGGGAAAGACTTAATTTACAACTAACTCATAATTTGGAAAGAAATGTTTAAGACAATGTTTCGGTCCGTCCGGGACACTGGTGGATGATAACAGTCGGAGGATACGATGTAAATTGTTTGGACAACCGACAATTTTGGAACACTGTGCCAGACTGTGAAGCTCTTCTCCCAGGCTGAGGGACTGACCACCTCAAAACTACATCTTCAAATGTGATGTACTGCTTACATCGTCAATACATCTCTACTGCTTCTGCTGCACTGCGCTGAAGAAGCCTACTGTGTAGGCGAAACGTTGAGGAATAAAATACGTAACTGTTGCACATGTGTGTTACTCATCAACTTGTCGGTATTGTATACCACATTCATACACAAGAGAGCAGAGCACATGCATAGCACTATATTAAACACTGAACCCCATAAGCAGAGGTCATAACGTTAAGTTCTTGCCGCCCAGGACAAACTTCTTGGTATTCAAGAAAAGCTTCACTCGTGAAAACTTACCAGGTATTTTATCAAGCGAGACCATCAAGAAACACCGCAAAGGCAATTAAAATACTGATCGCCAGAGATCCTTGTTTATATTCCAAACAACATATGAAAGAAACATCACACCCGCTCAACTATTCATCCAACCTATATATGTAAAGCTACTAAAGTTCTCGCTTTAATGACGGTACCCGGGAGTTCCACTCATCTCTACCGCAAACCACTTGAATCTATTAGCTACTTCCAGCACGTTAATTACATCCCCTTTATTTATGTTTTCCATTTATACACTTCAGTCACATTCCCTAATTCTACGTCTTTCAAAAGAATGTAAACACCGTGCATCCGGCCTGTCGTAGAAAGGTTTCTTATACATGGGATCAACTCAGTCATCTTTCACTACATTTCCCAGCACGTTTATGTTTATTCTTTCCTATGGAGACTAGAACTGAACAACGTAATCTAAGAGAGCCCATACCAAAGATACACAAAGTTGAAGTATTGTGCTCATAATCAAACTCCTAAAATATAACAGGAAATACCACCCTAACACAGCACTAAAATTGCCACTCTGTAAGACAACGCGTTTAGCAGGTTTAGCTGAGAAATCTGCCTTGGTCTTCCTCCCCAGCAGTGGTGAAGCCACAAGCAGCGGGATGCAGCTTCCGGTGCAGCACGTGGCGAGTGTGTGACAGGGTCTGACGGAGGACACCTTGAGAAGTGCGACAGCGAACACTCAAAAGCTATGTACTGCCGCAGGTGCTACATCAGGCGGACACTGTAGGAGATTTCTCTGACGAGTCAACTAAACGCCTCAGAACAGATTTTTGCTTCCAGGTTCTGGATATATAGTTGCATTTTTGTCAGTTTTTTAAGAGGTTTTGTGATAAAATGTAGAGAAATTTAAGTTCATTATCTACTGTCAAGATACTAAGTATAGATTTTAGCAGAGTAAATAATAACTCAAGGTCGCAAAATCCGCGCACTAACATCAAATATTTTTAAAATATTCTCGGATACTTCAACGCGACTTCTCTTATCTGCCAACAGTTTGCAATTTCCTTCTCAACGACCAGCACGTAAGAAGCGATTTTAGGTGTGTGTGTGTAAATCATTGAAGCTAATATGAAGGACAGTGATAAATGACAGGCTGGTAATAACACTGCTTATCGTTCACGATTTTGTTAAGTGTAAAGCCTATCGAGTGCATGTGGCACATCAAGGTTGTAATTTGCTTGTACATAACATCAAATACACTTAATCCCTAATATAAGGATGAAAGTAAACCCTGTGTATTCTACATGTCAAGATATACACCTCACGGTGTTATATAATTTTAGTCACAATAGCCTAGCAGCTGCGTTTCCTGCAACACACCAACTCTTAATAAATAACTCACAATAACAAGTTAAATACCAGATAGCTACACAGGAATACTCAGTATCACTGTAAGCCAAAGCGTTTAATACGTATATTATTTTAACTGAAAGGAATAAACTGCAAAACCTTTTATAGCGGCCGTAACATTCACTAATTCCTGACAGCGACACGCAGTGTGGAGTGTTGCATGCTCTCACTGCAAATGTTCACACTAATATTACTGAGATTTCTAAGACATACCCGTGGCCAGTTTCGAGGGTTATTAAACTATTGCATCACTGTTGCTTGCTTGGTTAACTAGGCTGTTGCTGTTAGTTAATAACCCAGCCGCTGTCCGTTTCTTCCTCTCACCTAGCCTAGGAACTGCGACAATATCCTCTCAAAGTCTGTAAAGTGTGTTAATTTGTCTCGCTCAAGTCCAACTCAACGCAAAGTTAAAAGCACTACTATTGCATCTATTCCATTCTCAAGGGCCTCTATTACTCCGGCCATACAGACCTGAATAAAACCACAGATATGAATAAATTACAATGTATGAAAGTCATAATACCGTGGCTGAAACAATTTACAACAAACCCTTAAATCAATAACGGAAGACAACGTTTCGATCCCAAACCATACCACGGACGGGAATAGAACCCGCGATCAGAGTCTCAAATCGTGTCATTACGATTTCCTGAGTCGTTTCGATCCCTCCTGAACCAAACATCTAGTACCCATTTAGTTGTAAATTATAAAACACATACATGTGCACAATTAGCCTCATACAAACGCAGTAAATGTTTACAAAGAAAATTGTAAGCACAGTCCCATACAAACACCGCAAATGTTTATAAAGAAAATAGTAAACTTAAAGTGAGCGAGGGTTGTGGGGCAGCAGGAGCATCAGCTTGGTATAACTTAGTGAGCGCGGGCCCCCAGGGAGCACCACAGGAGTGCAACTCCCTCCACCACCACCAACCATCCCCGGGACCAACGATTAACGCACGTGCTGCTATCACTAAAACATGTGTTGCATTTACAGCTTTGTAGTTAATGTATTTGCAGCGTTGCAGTCAATGTGTTACTCGTTAAAGTTAATGTTTTACACGCTTTATTAAATGTATTACACCTTGTACTTACGTTGTAGTCTATGTACTTCATGTAGCTAATAATGTATACGTATCCGATAAGAATTATTGTATGAACTTGTATGTATGCTTATGTTTATAATACAAATAAATTTAAAACATTTTGCAAATTTTGCCACCGATCCAGCTAGTTTATTGTGCACCCCAAATCCATGCAGTGGACGCTAGCGTGAGAGCATTTGTTTGTTGTTTTATTTTGTTTACAAAGAGCTAGAACCTTACAGTAACTTGAGCGCTTCAAACATCTCCATTTCTATCAAATTTAGAGTACCATTATGCTACCGTTTTCACTAATTCACTCATTACCTAAATCATATTCGCTAAGCAAGTAGTCAAAAAAATTTTTTTTTCACATTCCGGAAAACATATCCATATTTCGTCTTGTCATCGGCAGTAACAGCAAATTCAGACGAAAGGGAAAATATCTCCACTATTTATGTAGAAAGATATGCGACCCAGGGTCGGGGGACAGAGAACATTTGCACACACTAAGGCCTAGGAACTAAGCACTAGCAATAGTATATCTGGGTATAAATTATTTATTATTTATAAGTTTGCCATTTCTTTATCTGTTATTAAGCTAATTCTGCTCAGTTTCTTGATTTTATATATATATATATATATATATATATATATATATATATATATATATATATATATATATATATATATATATATATATATATATATATATATATATAAAACGGGGTTTATGTACTGTGTATTCTACATACAGTAAATTATGCTTAATAATTCGAAACGGGAGAACTTTTAGAGATCATTATCTCTCAGTCCACAGCAAGATTAGCACATACACACCCTATCAAAGTACTGTGTACTTTGTTAGTGTGTAGGTTCGAATCCTGCTGTGGACTGAGAGATATTTGTTAGCGGTAAATTATGTATGTGACTGTATTTCAGTCTCCCTTCCCAACCACCTACTGGTCATCTCAATTTCTACTACTTTCTAGGGTGAGCGCTAAATGACCAGGGGTCGCACAACGCCAGGGAAATGGGATGCAATCAGATTCGATCCATGGAAAAGGAGGGTAGGTCCAATTTCCTGGATCAAGAGCGCTTCACTGGCATCGCGGCACCTTTCTTCAAGGGTGGTTTTGTGAGCTCCAGGACTCCCCACCACCACCTGGGAGCTCCAGGTCTCTCAATCACCACCTGTGAGCTCCAGGTCTCTCCATCACCTGTGAGCTCCAGGTCTCTCCACCACCACCTGTGAGCTCCAGGTCTCCACCACCACCTGTGAGCTCCAGGTCTCTCCACCACCACCTGTGAGCTCCAGGTCTCCCCACCACTACCTGTGAGATCCAGGTCTCTCCACCACAACTACCTGTGAGCTCCAGGTCTCCCCACCACTTAAGTCTCACCACAGGTCTGTCAGCCGGAGGATATTGTTCACCAGCATCGGTGCGCATCTTAACCGTCACTTGCAGCAGCAACATCATAGCCAGTTAATGTTTGTCGTATTTACATTTCTTGAATGTTCAATGGGCTTAATGGAGAGAGAGGAAAACAGCAACTGGAAATTAATAGACTGGGTGTTAATGCAGACTGTCACAATGCAGCAAGACAGGGACCTAACCTGCTTCACGGAGACCGGAGGAGATTTACTAAGGTACGTCAGCAGTGCATTGTTATCTAATTCTATACAAGTTACAGGGTGAATTATATTGTATGAGGTTCGCCGAAGTTACAGGGTGAGAGCACCCGCGGTGGGACGCTGTCCTCTCCCTTAAGTTACATGGTAGGGAAAAAATCCGGCTATGTTTTCCTGTCATATTCCCACACGCGCAAGATGGGCTACATACCTGAAGTAATGAAAGCTGTCAGCCAAAGCTGGGAAACTTCAGTAGGGCTATGAGGATATCGGCAAACATTCCAGTATGGGTTCAGTAGCTTTGTAAATGGAGGCAGAGTGATGGGAATTGGGATAGGGTAATAACAGTGATGGTGTTTAGGAAAGGTAATAGCAGCGATGGAGTTTGGGATAAGGTAATAGCAACGATGGAAGGTAGGCCACGATAACAAGTGATGGAAGCTGGGATAGGGCAATCTCAGGGAAGGCTGTGATTGGGTAATATCAGTGGAGGCCAGAATCAGGTAATATCTGTGATGGAGGCCAGAATCAGGTAATATCCGTGATGGAGGCCAAATCAGGTAATATCCGTGGAGGCCAGAATCAGGTAATATCAGTGATGGAGGCCAGAATCAAGTAGTATAAGTGATGGAGGCCAGAGTCAAGTAATACCAGTGATGGAAGCCAGAATCAGGTAATATCAATGATGGAGGCTGGGATACACGAATATCAGTGATTAGGACTGATTAGTTAAAAGCAGTAACGGGAGATGAAATTGGGTAAAATCATTGATGAAGACTGTTACTGGATAATAGCTGTGATGGGAGGCTGGAATAGAGTAGTGTAAGTAATGAAAGCTGGGACTAGGATAGAGTAATATCTGTGGGATTTTGGGATAAGATAGTGATGGAGGTTGGGATGGGGTAATAATAGTGATGGAGGTAAGGATAGGGTAATAGCCGTGATGAAGGGTGATAAGGTAATGGAGGGATAGGGGTAGAGGCAACGATGGATTCTACCAAAAAAAAAATATCGCCAACCCTTATATATAAATCCCCCCCTTTCCCCAGCAGCTTGGCTCAGCCTTCCCTCACCACGGGATGGCCCACAAACTCATTTCAATAATCCATTTTTTGCTTGCATTTTTTCTTCCTTCCGCCGGAGAGCAACAGGGTCCGCAGTACTGTAGGCTCATGACCGACGGGGAGCCCTCATGCATAGCACAATAAAGCGCTAAGAATAAAAAAATCAACGAGTGGAATTTCTCACAGGTTTGTATATGGAGAGGTAAGAGGAGACGCCTAGTGTCTACAGCGCTGGTTGGGATTCCACTATATTAGCAAGAGGCTACTACACAGAATTACAACCTCCCCCTCCTCGCACACACTAGTACCGCTCTTCCCAGCTTCAGATTTTAAACATTCGATACACCGTAATGTAAGGATGCTCGAAACACCGTAATGTAAGGATGCTAGATACACAGTAATGTAAGGATGCCTGATACACAGTAATGTAAGGATGCTCGATACACCGTACGTAATGTAAGGATGCTCGATACACCGTAATGTAATGATGCTCAATACACCGTAGTGTGAGGATACTCGATACACCGTAATGTAAAGATGCTTGATACAGTAATGTAAGGATGCTCGATACACCGTAATGTAAGGATGCTCGATACACCGTAATGTAAGGATGCTCGATACACCGTAATGTAAGGATGCTCGAAACACCGTAATGTAAGGATGCTCGATACACAGTAATGCAATGATGCTCGACACACCGTAATGTAAGGATCCTCGATACACCGTAATGTAAGGATCCTCGATACACCGTAATGTAAGGATGCTCGATACACCGTAATGTAAGGATGCTCGATACACCGTAATGTAAGGATGCTCGATACACTGTAATGTAATGATGCTCGACACACCGTAATGTAAGGATGTTCGATACACAGTAATGTAATGATGCTCGATACACCGTAATGTAAGGATGCTCGATACAACGTAATGCAAGGATGCTCGATACAGTAATGTAAGGATGCTCGATACACCGCAATGTGAGGAAGCTCGATACAGTAATGTGAGGATGCTCGATACAGTAATGTGAGGATGCTCGATACACCGTAATGTAATGATGCTCGAAAGACCGTAATGTAAGGAAGCTCTACACTTTAATCTTTTTAGCAAGACTGGAGTTAATTTGTTAAGTTTAAAGCATATCGACTACACGTGCGTTATTTTTCTCATTTACGCGAGAGCAATTAAGGCAGCATGTCAGCTTTACATTAACAATAAAAAATACTTTGATTCTTGAAATAAGGATTAGAGCAACTCTCACTAAATACGCTTAAAATACACGCATCGGAGTATACACACCGACATAACTCTGCGTATATAGTAAGATATATACATTTCGATGCATATACTGAAATATACACCTATCAGTGCTAGCATGACTAGGATCGTGCGAGTGTCGCATATGCCATAAACAATTTTCCCCATGATGTGACTCACAGCAAACCACTAACTAGATGACCTAAGGCACCAAGTGCAAGATTTGTTTGGCCACCAGTAGAAACTTCTTAAGTCTTGAGGAACGTAGACCGTTGGCTCATCAGATGCGATGGAGCCGGGACGTTACACATTACCTCCCTCCCCCACAGCCAACACCAACCCGACCCCGACCCACACGGCCCGCGCGGGACGGGACGACACCACCCCTGGGGCACATTTGGGGAGCTCTGGATGGGGACCGGGAAGAATTACAATGAAAGCAGTGGGAAATGTAACTAGATACGAGGCTCTTTCTCACCCATTTTATCTAAATTATTGTATATATAGAACAGGGTACTGACACCCGCAGTGCGATTATACTGTGCTACATGAATTACAGTGTGACAAGAGCTATCATTCCAGCTCAGGTTCTAAACACAACGAAATTTGTTTGACTTAAGGCCGACTGATTGTGCACAAGGTTCATAAGGTCGCATTTCACCTGTGTGCTAACACCATCAATACTTTTATCTTTAAAACCGTTATTAAAATATACTGTGTATGTACGCAAATATACACCTGGTGAATATATCCGCATTAGATATGTATTACTCTGCTTTTAAATTATAGCAGCTGAATATTTTCTAGCTTCACACGCTCATTTTAATTATTTTTTCCGCTCAGGAAACATGAAACGAAATCATGGAATGAAAATTTTGCTGGTGGATGAGTTTAATTCAGGGGCAAGCTGCAAGCTTCCGCTTAATTAGTCCCACAACAACATTCCCCTACCGATGATATCACAAGTGATTAAAAACAGGGTTACTCACCTTGTGAAGATACTGATCAAACATGCGTCCAAAATCCATATCTCCTCCGATGCAGTAGGTTGCGTCCATAATCTGTGACATAGCAGACATGCTGATTACGCTAACTTTTCTCTCTCCACTCTCTCACTACTTTTCATGAAACGCTATACAGTAAATATTATCTTCAGGTTTTATATATAAATATATTTTCTTGTTTATCTTTTTTTTCCGATCACTGTACGGGGAACGGGGGGGGCTTTCACCTGAGTGAGTTCTCTCAAGAGGTTGGGTCTGGTTTCTCTCTCTCTCTCACTCTCTCTGCTCTGCTAGAAATCAATATTTGATAAACCTGCCGTAACACAGGCGAATTCGCCAACTATTGCACTGGTTTGTATTTCGTTCGACATCAACTGTTACTTGGCTACACAATTCACATGTTCCCACCGCATCTTTTTATCTCCGGAGCGACTTCCCACAAATCCTGACCACCACCTATTTTTTTTTCTAAACCCTTCGTCAATATTAATCCGCCACAATCACTTTTAAACTACGAGTTTTTTTGATACACAGGAATGCTTTGTATTCACGAACTGGTGGTAAACACCTGGTAGATGGTAGAGTTCATCACGTGTGTAGAGAGTCGAGCGCCACACTGACACAACCGTCCCTCCACGCGGTCGCCGAGCCAATGACTTGCCAGCCGTTGCCGTGGCTCAGTCGGCCCGCGCAGGCTTGGGTTGCCACTTGGCGCATTACCCAGCCCAGCACTCTCTTCCAACGGGACACTTGCCTCTTCCAGCTGCTCCACTCACTCAGGTATGTTTATAATCGTTATTACAACCCCAGGCACACACCGCATGCTCGCAATCCGGTCAGGACCTCAGCCCAGCCCGTCTAATTTTTCACCCCGCAATGCAAAATGTGGTAGCACGCGCCGAGAGCTGAGATTTATTGCGAAATGTAGCACAGTTATCCCGTAGGTTTTTAAATGGTTGGGAGCGGTGCTGGTGTGATGAGTCCCCAGGTGGGCGGGGGTGGGCGTGAGGCTTGTATTTCCTCCCACCTCACGCCTGCCACAAACACCAGGATTTTCTCCTGTCACCAATCATTGACAAATATTTTATTCTTAATAAAAGTTGACATGAACAAAATAATTTTACCATTTTGGTGTCGTGTGTAATATTTCTTTTGTCGCCTCTTTCGTAGTGAGAACTGATAATCTCGAATATATTACTTGGAAGAAACTACATTTTCTATGTTGTCATTTACCTTTCTTAAAGAAAATTTAACAAATCAGTTATTATTACCTCGCCGGGCTGTGGCTCGTACGTTGGACTGCGTGCGGCCAGCAGTAACAGCCTAGTTGATCAGGCCCTGATCCATCGGGAGGCCTGGTCATGGACCGGGCCGCGGGGGCGTTGATCCCCGGAATAATCTCCAGGTAACGGCAGGCGAGAAAGATGCATCATAATCTATACCTGGAATACTCTAGCCTGGAGGGACTAGTCCAAATCTGCACACAGCAATCACTCCCTACGAATGCAAAAGACTTAGACGACTCTACAACACTCCTCAATGAAACGCAGGGGTGCCAAGAATACACTAAGAGATAAAACAGTAAGTGTCAGAAGCACAAATCTATGCAAAACGCCTTCCAACATATATACATGTATGGGGAATTACCAATAGACCCCTCAGAGTCAGTCTTCAAGAAGGAACTAGACAGATACTTAAGTCAGTGACTGATCAGCCAGGCAGTGGTTCATACGTTGAACTGCGAACGACTCTCAGGAACACCCTGGTTGTGCAAGACAGGTTATACAATACCGACAAGATGAAAGTTAAGACACTTGTGCAACATCTGGTTATCTTTATTGTAGACGTTTCGCCATCCAGTGGCTTTATCAATACAAATTCTAGGACATAATTAGAAAACAGAAGAACTATATACAAAAGATGAGGTAATCAGTCCCTCAGCCTTGGAGGTGGTGTCTACAACACAGTGGTTGTAGAGATTCTGTTTTCTAATTATGTCCTAGAATTTGTATTGATAAAGCCACTGGATGGCGAAACGTCTACAATAAAGATAACCAGATGTTGCACAAGTGTCTTAACTTTCAACACCCTGGTTGATCAAGCGCTGATCTACCGGAAGGCCTGGTCATGGGCCGGGCCGTGGAGGCCTTGACCTTCGGAACACTGTCCGGTAGACTCCATCCATTACACTCCAGGTAAATAGATACCCACCTCGACACTACACTGTACCCACTTTAACACTACAATATGATGTTCAACGAGGACGAATTCCAACTACTCCGTTATGGAAAACTGGAGGAGATACTAACTAGAACAGAGTATACTACAAACTCTGGCCATACAATAGAGCGGAAAAATAATGTTTACCTGGAGAGAGTTCCGGGGGCCAACGCCCCCGCGGCCCGGTCTGTGACCAGGCCTCCTGGTGGATCAGAGCCTGATCAACCAGGCTGTTGCTGCTGGCTGCACGCAAACCAACGTACGAGCCACAGCCCGGCTGGTCAGGAACCGACTTTAGGTGCTTGTCCAGTGCCAGCTTGAAGACTGCCAGGGGTCTGTTGGTAATCCCCCTTATGTATGCTGGGAGGCAGTTGAACAGTCTTGGGCCCCTGACACTTATTGTATGGTCTCTTAACGTGCTAGTGACACCCCTGCTCTTCATTGGGGGGATGTTGCATCGTCTGCCAAGTCTTTTGCTTTCGTAGTGAGTGATTTTCGTATGCAAGTTCGGTACTAGTAAGGGACCTGGGAGTAATAATGTCTGAGGATCTCACTTTCAAGGATCACAACGGTGCCACAATCACAAGTTCAAAGAAAATGATAGGATGGATAATGAGTACGTTCAAAACGAGAGATGCCAAGCCAATGATGATCCTTTTCAAATCACTTGTTCTCTCTAGGCTGGAATACTGCTGTACATTAACATCTCCGTTCAAAGCAGGTGAAATTGCAGATCTAGAGAGTGTACAGAGAACCTTTACTGCGCGTATAAGTTCTATCAAGCACCTTAACTCCTGGGAACGCTTGGAAGCACGTGACTTGTACTCGCTGGAACGCAGGAGAGAGAGATATATCATAATCTACACTTGGAAAAACCTGGAAGGAATGGTCCCGAATCTGCACACAAAAATCACTCCCTACGAAATTAAAAGACTGGGCAGGCGATGCAAAATACCCCCAATTTAAAGTAGGGGCGCCATTGGTACACTAAGAGAAAACACCATAAGTATCCGGGGCCTAAGACTGTTCAACAGCCTTCCACCAAGCATAAGGGGAATTACCAATAAACCCCTGGCTGCCTTCAAGAGAGAGCTGGACAGATACCTAAAGTCAGTGCCGGATCAGCCGGGCTGTGGTTTGTACGTTGGACTGCGTGCGGCCAGCAGTAACAGCCTGGTTGATCAGGCCCTGATCCCACCGGGAGGCCTAGTCGTGGACCGGGCCGCGGGGGCGTTGATCCACGGAATAACTCTCAGTAGTAGTAACCAGTTACCAGTAACCAGTGTACCAGTAGATAACCTGTATAGATGAATAATTACAGTATCAACTTATCAGTATTCAAGAATTTTTTTGTGTGTTCGCGTTCTCTCCGAATTCTGAGAGTTAACAGCCTAGATTTGAGTGCACCGAATCTGCCTTTCTGTTAAACACTCTTTCTTTGTATATATTCCTTCCTCAGAATCCGTAGATCACATGAATACAGATCGATCGATCAATTTTTTTTTTTTATCATTTCTATTGTGTAATCTCAACGTTGAGTTTCATTCGATGAGTTGTGCTATATTATACCTTGTATTGCATTACAGTTTCAGTTACGTAAGCTTCCATTCCAATGTTCTACTTATGTATGTTATAATGTTCAATTGTTGTGTACTTTGACATTGTATAGAATCAGCCCAAGTCGTATACCTGCCGTCTCTTGTTTGTATTAGTTGTATGTCGGGACGACATACGTTAGCGTCGCCGAGCTCTCAGTAGTAGTAACCAGTTACCAGTAACCAGTGTACCAGTAGATGACTCACTACCAACCGTCTCTGCGTGAATCACTGTCTGTATTCATATTGTGCTGACCACAGCAGTATTCAAAGACCCCCTCACATATGGGTACTATGGGCGGTCAGTGATACGAGAGTGAGCAAGGAGGCAGGTACGGCTGTTAGGGCGCTTCACACATTATCCGTAATTATACGTACTACCAGCCTACGTGAGTATTACTTTACCCTATCCACGTGTTCGAACTCCCACATGATATAACCTCCAGGTAGACCTTAACACTACACTGTACCCAGGTCAACACTACACTGTACCAACCTCAACACTACACTGTACCAACCTCAACACTACACTATACCAACCTCAACACTACACTGTACCAACCTCAACACTACACTGTACCAACCTCAACACTACACTGTACCAACCTCAACACTACACTGTACCAACCTCAACACTACACTGTACCAACCTCAACACTACACTGTACCAACCTCAACACCACATTATACCAACCTCAACACTACACTGTACCAACCTCAACACTACATTATACCAACCTCAACACTACACTGTACCAACCTCAACACTACACTGTACCAACCTCAACACTACACTGTGCCAACCTCAACACTACACTGTACCAACCTCAACACTACACTGTACCAACCTCAACACTACACTGTACCAACCTCAACACTACACTGTGCCAACCTCAACACTACACTGTACCAACCTCAACACTACACTGTACCAACCTCAACACTACACTGTACCAACCTCAACACTACACTGTACCAACCTCAACACTACACTGTACCAACCTTAACACTACACTGTACCAACCTCAACACCACATTATACCAACCTCAACACTACACTGTACCAACCTCAACACTACATTATACCAACCTCAACACTACACTGTACCAACCTCAACACTACACTGTGCCAACCTCAACACTACACTGTACCAACCTCAACACTACACTATACCAACCTCAACACTACACTGTACCAACCTCAACACTACACTGTACCAACCTCAACACTACACTGTACCAACCTCAACACTACACTGTACCAACCTCAACACTACACTGTACCAACCTCAACACTACACTGTGCCAACCTCAACACTACACTGTACCAACCTCAACACTACACTGTACCAACTTCAACACTACACTGTACCAACCTCAACACTACACTGTACCAACCTCAACACTACACTGTACCAACCTCAACACCACTACACTGTGCCAACCTGAACATAACATTGTACCAATCTCAACTTTACACTATATCTACCTCAGCATTACCCACGTCAAAACTACACTGTACCCACTACTACACCCCGCTATACCCACCACAACACCCCGCTATACCCACCACAACACCCCGCTATACCCATCATAACAGCCCACTATACCCACCACAACACTCCGCTATACCTATCACAACACCCCACTATACCCACCACAACACCGCTATACCCACAACACCCCACTATACCCACCACAACACTTCGCTATACCTATCACAACACCCCACTATACCCACCACAACACTCCGCTATACCTATCACAACACCCCACTATACCCACCACAACACTCAGCTATATACCATCACAACACCCAGCTATACCCATCACAACACCCAGCTATACCCATCACAACACCCCACTGTACCCACAACACCCCTCTATATCTATCACAACACCCCACTATACACACCACAACACTCCGCTATACTTATCACAACACCCCACTATACCCACAACACCCAATACACCCACTACAACACCCTGCTATACCCACCACAACACCCCGCTATATCCACCACAACACCCCACTATACCCACCACAACAGACCGCTATACCCATCACAGCACCCCGCTATACCCATCACAACACCCCGCTAAACCCACCACAAGTCTCCTCGCCATACCCACGTCTGCCCTCAGCCAGCACCTGAGCTCCGCCATAATTCACTCGCTACCAGAGTCCGCTCAATTAACTAGTTTTTAGCTGAGTGGAGGAAGTTGAGAGAAAGTTTTTTCCTCTTCTGGTCACGACTCCAGAGCTTTGTTCACTAACTGTTTTAAACAAGGTGCGCCTTAGCACTGCTAACAAGCACCACCACCCACAACCTGTCCTCCAGTGTGCTGTTTGACACAAGACGCGCCTCAGCACCACCCACAACCTGTTCTCCAGTGCGCTGTTTGATACAAGATGCGCCTTAGCATCATCCACAACCTGTCCTGTTTGACACAAAATGCGCCTTAGCACTGCTAACAAGCACCACCACCCAGAATCTGTCCTCCACTCAGAGAATTTTATCCTTTTCACCCTAATGATGATAAAAGTCCTGGGTTCTATGGGTGACGGAAGGCAGAAAATCATGGAAAATAGCTGATATTATATATATATATATATATATATATATATATATATATATATATATATATATATATATATATATATATATATATATATATATATATATATATGCTTCAGGAAGAAATCCAAATATTCTTCCTTGAAGCCTTTTTATGCACTTCTCCGAGGCTATGGGTCCCACAATTTACACCAGAGGTGGACCCCATCTTATATATATATATATATATATATATATATATATATATATATATATATATATATATTGTACCCACGAAACGAGTGGTATTGATCAATAACACTGCACTAGCCAAGGAGTCGAACCCATACTGCTTTGGCCTGCCAAACGCATGGTGAGCGAAAACGCATGACGCTTTAGACCACTGGACCACACAATCCTTAAGAATGGACTGTGTGGTCCAGTGGTCTAAAGCGTCATGCGTTTCACCATAAGGCAGGCCAATGCAGCATGGGTTCGACTTCTTGGCTGGTGCAGTGTTTTATATATATATATATATATATATATATATATATATATATATATATATATATATATATATATATATATATATATACACATGCAAAACAACCACTGTGAAAGAGTAGTGAAATTCTAACTGTTCCTATGCACACTATTATTCTTCCCATCAAGATAAAGTTAAACTGTCTGTTTTCTCATCAATGTTTTTGAGAACTTTACGTATTTGTACTCCAGAGTTCATAGATGAAGAAATATCCAAAATTTATGAAATAGCCAATGATCAAATACCCGAGAAATGTAATTGATAAATCATTTAAAATTGCTAGAAATACGTTTTACAACCCAAAAAGGGACAACCAACCTTATTTAACTAAAAATATGTTGGTTCTCCCTTACCATGAAAACTTGGTTGATATGCCTTCTCTTCTTAAGACTTTTAATATTAAAGTTGTATTTAAAAATCTTGATACAGTAAAAAAACTTTTGATAAAGAATTCCCCCCAAAATGCTGACGGATGTGTCTGTAAGATTCCTTGTAAAATTTGCGATAAAGTTTATTACGGTCAAACTGGTAAAAGTCTCGAACTTAGATTAAAACAACATAAATATAGCATTAGAACTGGACAAGATTCCAATGCTCTATTTATTCATGTGAAAGACTTTAACCATCCAATTGATTTTCAAAAAGTTGAGAAAGTTGTATCAAGCAAGTCCATGGTTGACAGAAATATAATTGAATCTTGTTTCATAAAAAGCAGTTTTGAAAATAATATGAATATTTCTTTAGTTTTGTATAAATTAGATTCATTTATAATTAATAAAATTTGGTTAGAGTTTAATAATACATTGGACAAATAATAAACCTTATTTCTTGGGTAGAATAATTTGTTAGTGGGTTGTCGTGAGGACCTGTCTAGTTGGACCAGCGGACCTACTGCAGAGTTCCTCTTTTCTTATGAGTCCGGTATTGTCCCGCGTCAGGTGTTTCTTTGTTGTGGGAGTTGACTGTGAGGTGTGGTCTAAGCCCTTTAATTGCCTTCCTTTGATGTATTACTTTCATAGTTCCTTGACAATGTGAGTAGTCACGAAAGCGCTTGGAATTTCACTACTCTTTCACAGTGGTTGTTTTGCATATTTTAAAATCACCTGTTTACTGTGATCTTATTGCATATATATACATATATATATATATATATATATATATATATATATATATATATATATATATATATATATATATTATTATTATTATTTTTTATTATCACACTGGCCGATTCCCACCAAGGCAGGGTGGCCCAAAAAAGAAAAACTTTCACCATCATTCACTCCATCACTGTCTTGCCAGAAGGGTGCTTTACACTACAGTTTTTAAACTGGAACATTAACACCCCTCCTTCAGAGTGCAGGCACTGTACTTCCCATCTCCAGGACTCAAGTCCGGCCTGCCGGTTTCCCTGAATCCCTTCATAAATGTTACTTTGCTCACACTCCAACAGCACGTCAAGTATTAAAAACCATTTATCTCCATTCACTCCTATCAAACACGCTCACGCATGCCTGCTGGAAGTCCAAGCCCCTCGCACACAAAACCTCCTTTACCCCCTCCCTCCAACCCTTCCTAGGCCGACCCCTACCCCGCCTTCCTTCCACTACAGACTGATACACTCTTGAAGTTATTCTGTTTCGCTCCATTCTCTCTACATGTCCGAACCACCTCAACAACCCTTCCTCAGCCCTCTGGACAACAGTTTTGGTAATCCCGCACCTCCTCCTAACTTCCAAACTACGAATTCTCTGCATTATATTCACACCACACATTGCCCTCAGACATGACATCTCCACTGCCTCCAGCCTTCTCCTCGCTGCAACATTCATCACCCATGCTTCACACCCATATAAGAGCGTTGGTAAAACTATACTCTCATACATTCCCCTCTTTGCCTCCAAGGACAAAGTTCTCTGTCTCCACAGACTCCTAAGTGCACCACTCACTCTTTTTCCCTCATCAATTCTATGATTCACCTCATCTTTCATAGACCCATCCGCTGACACGTCCACTCCCAAATATCTGAATACGTTCACCTCCTCCATACTCTCTCCCTCCAATCTGATATTCAATCTTTCATCACCTAATCTTTTTGTTATCCTCATAACCTTACTCTTTCCTGTATTCACCTTTAATTTTCTTCTATTGCACACCCTACCAAATTCATCCACCAATCTCTGCAGCTTCTCTTCAGAATCTCCCAAGAGCACAGTGTCATCAGCAAAGAGCAGCTGTGACAACTCCCACCCTGTGTGTGATTCTTTATCTTTTAACTCCACGCCTCTTGCCAAGACCCTCGCATTTACTTCTCTTACAACCCCATCTATAAATATATTAAACAACCACGGTGACATCACACATCCTTGTCTAAGGCCTACTTTTACTGGGAAAAAATTTCCCTCTTTTCTACATACTCTAACTTGAGCCTCACTATCCTCGTAAAAACTCTTCACTGCTTTCAGTAACCTACCTCCTACACCATACACTTGCAACATCTGCCACATTGCCCCCCTATCCACCCTGTCATACGCCTTTTCCAAATCCATAAATGCCACAAAGACCTCTTTAGCCTTATCTAAATACTGTTCACTTATATGTTTCACTGTAAACACCTGGTCCACACACCCCCTACCTTTCCTAAAGCCTCCTTGTTCATCTGCTATCCTATTCTCCGTCTTACTCTTAATTCTTTCAATTATAACTCTACCATACACTTTACCAGGTACACTCAACAGACTTATCCCCCTATAATTTTTGCACTCTCTTTTATCCCCTTTGCCTTTATACAAAGGAACTATGCATGCTCTCTGCCAATCCCTAGGTACCTTACCCTCTTCCATACATTTATTAAATAATTGCACCAACCACTCCAAAACTATATCCCCACCTGCTTTTAACATTTCTATCTTTATCCCATCAATCCCGGCTGCCTTACCCCCTTTCATTTTACCTACTGCCTCACGAACTTCCCCCACACTCACAACTGGCTCTTCCTCACTCCTACAAGATGTTATTCCTCCTTGCCCTATACACGAAATCACAGCTTCCCTATCTTCATCAACATTTAACAATTCCTCAAAATATTCCCTCCATCTTCCCAATACCTCTAACTCTCCATTTAATAACTCTCCTCTCCTATTTTTAACTGACAAATCCATTTGTTCTCTAGGCTTCCTTAACTTGTTAATCTCACTCCAAAACTTTTTCTTATTTTCAACAAAATTTGTTGATAACAGCTCACCCACTCTCTCATTTGCTCTCTTTTTACATTGCTTCACCACTCTCTTAACCTCTCTCTTTTTCTCCATATACTCTTCCCTCCTTGCATCACTTCTACTTTGTAAAAACTTCTCATATGCTAACTTTTTCTCCCTTACTACTCTCTTTACATCATCATTCCACCAATCGCTCCTCTTCCCTCCTGCACCCACTTTCCTGTAACCACAAACTTCTGCTGAACACTCTAACACTACATTTTTAAACCTACCCCATTCCTCTTCGACCCCATTGCCTATGCTCTCATTAGCCCATCTATCCTCCAGTAGCTGTTTATATCTTAACCTAACTGCCTCCTCTTTTAGTTTATAAACCTTCACCTCTCTCTTCCCTGATGCTTCTATTCTCCTTGTATCCCATCTACCTTTTACTCTCAGTGTAGCTACAACTAGAAAGTGATCTGATATATCTGTGGCCCCTCTATAAACATGTACATCCTGAAGTCTACTCAACAGTCTTTTATCTACCAATACATAATCCAACAAACTACTGTCATTTCGCCCTACATCATATCGTGTATACTTATTTATCCTCTTTTTCTTAAAATATGTATTACCTATAACTAAACCCCTTTCTATACAAAGTTCAATCAAAGGGCTCCCATTATCATTTACACCTGGCACCCCAAACTTACCTACCACACCCTCTCTAAAAGTTTCTCCTACTTTAGCATTCAGGTCCCCTACCACAATTACTCTCTCACTTGGTTCAAAGGCTCCTATACATTCACTTAACATCTCCCAAAATCTCTCTCTCTCCTCTGCATTCCTCTCTTCTCCAGGTGCATACACGCTTATTATGACCCACTTCTCGCATCCAACCTTTACTTTAATCCACATAATTCTCGAATTTACACATTCATATTCTCTTTTCTCCTTCCATAACTGATCATTTAACATTACTGCTACCCCTTCCTTTGCTCTAACTCTCTCAGATACTCCAGATTTAATCCCATTTATTTCCCCCCACTGAAACTCTCCTACCCCCTTCAGCTTTGTTTCGCTTAGAGCCAGGACATCCAACTTCTTTTCATTCATAACATCAGCAATCATCTGTTTCTTGTCATCCGCACTACATCCACGCACATTTAAACAACCCAGTTTTATAAAGTTTTTCTTCTTCTCTTTTTTAGTAAATGTATACAGGAGAAGGGGTTACTAGCCCATTGCTCCCGGCATTTTAGTCGCCTCATACGACACGCATGGCTTACGGAGGAAAGATTCTTTTCCACTTCCCCATGGACAATAGAAGAAATAAAAAAGAACAAGAGCTATTTAGAATAAGGAGAAAAACCTAGATGTATATATATATATGCATGTGCGTGTCTGTGAAGTGTGACCAAAGTGTAAGTAGGAGTAGCAAGATATCCCTGTTATCTAGCGTGTTTATGAGACAGAAAAAGAAAACCAGCAATCCTACCATCATGCAAAACAGTTACAGGTTTTTGTTTCACAGTCATCTGGCAGGACGGTAGTACTTCCCTGGGTGGTTGCTGTCTACCAACCTACTATATATATATATATATATATATATATGTATATATATATATATATATATATATATATATATATATATGCAAACAATCGCAGACAGACGATCTTAACTATGCAAGACAAGCCACGGGGGGGGGGGGGGTGGAAATCTTTAGCTCAAATACCTTCACACTTCTCAGTGCGTCATCAGGAGCTATGCAATGTTGAATAGGGTTCAGGGGAAGTTTTCTCAGAATAACGCAGTGCGGGTCTGTCACCTGATGCTGGCTCTCAGAATGTATTCTGAGAGAGCCAGCAGCACATAAAACGCGATTTTGGCTTAAAGGCTTCAATAGCAATGCTCTTCTTGACGAATAACGCAAGCAAAAATTTGTGTATGCAATAATATCGCAAAATTCATTCTGAACCTAACGAAAAAAAATATTTCATTGTGTTAGTATACTATTGAATTATCGTAAACTTTTCTAAAATATATTTAGTAGGATTAGGCTATATTAAATTGCGCTTGTTATAACAAGGTTAGGCACGTTTTCTAAGGTTCTTTTATTACAAAATTATTAATTTTTACATTAACATATATGAAAAAAAAATCTTTAAACGTAAAAGAGAAAATTTTAGAAAGGCAAGTGAGTTCTTGCTAACTGACCAGTTTTACCGATTCGGCACGATATATATATATATATATATATATATATATATATATATATATATATATATATATATATATATATATATATATATATATAATATGTGCACACACACACACGTATAATGTGTGTGTGTGTGTGTGTGTGTGCGCGCAGTACTGTATACACCTAATCTACCTGGGATCAACTCTGATTTTCGAACAATATTTAAATGAAACGCGTTATTTTCAAATATTTGAATGAAACTCGTCACTTTGAAAGATTGTAATGCATGTAAAAGCGGTAAACCCGCAGTACTGAGCCCAGGTGCGTTATGACGCCTCTCAGACTTCCACATTCATGAATTCAGAACACAAAATTATTTAGTTGTGAACAGAACATTTCCATATGGTAATATCTTCATTATATAAATATAATTCTCATCAATGCCATTAATAATGATGTCTTATTAATAGTACCTATGAAATTTATATTAGCGTTATTATTGTCGTATTTTCTGTATTATTATTATTATTTTTTCACTAAAATTATTATCACTGCATTTCTGACTAGATTCAAGTCTAATTTGATCTTACAACAACGAAGATAGTGTCATAGAATTTCTTAAAAGGGTTCAGAATTTCTGAAAAAAGAAAATACAATGCAGGTTAGGAAAATAGAAAGCAGCTACAAGTGAACACACACACAAAGCCTAAGAGAGAGCAAAAAGCCATCAGTGAAATTGAAATTCAAAATACATTTTTTCACCCTTTATGCAGATAAGCCAGGAGAAAGTCACCTCGAGTATTGAAACCTTGCTTTAGGTAGTCGACCTGGAGAGTGTTCCGAGGATCAACGCCCCGTTGATCAGACCTCCTGGTGGATGGTCTCATCAACCAGGCTGTTGATGCTAACCGTACGAAGTCCAACGTTAGCACCACAACCCGATTGATCAGGCTTTGACTTCAACTTGCCCAAGTTCTCTCTTGAAGACAGTCAGGGGTCCGTTGGTAATCCCCCTCCCCATTATATAAGAAGGGAGGACACTGAAAATTCTTGGTCTCTTCACACTGAGTTTTTTCTTAGTGTACTCACTACACTGCTGTTTATCACTGGATGTATCTGGCAACATTTGCCAAGCCTCTTGTTTCCATAAGGAATGATTTCTGTGTGTAGAGATTTGAGACCAATCTTTAAAGAGTTCTCTTTACGTTCCAAGGAGTGCAGATCGAGGGACTTCAAACATTTCCAGTAAATTACATGCTTGACAGAATCTAAGCGAGAAGTGAAGGTTCTTTGCACATTCTTCAGGTTTACAATTTGGCCTGTCTTGAACGGAGCTGTTTGAGTACAGTATCATTCCAGCCTAGAGAGCAACAAGTGATTTGAAGAGTATCATTATTAATTTGCTACCTCTTTGTTTAGAAGGTTCTAGGTATTCAGCCTATATTTTCCCTGCGACTGTAAAAAAGTGGGATCTTCCACCATAATCACTCGTAAATCTCTCGTATTACTTGAGTAATTTAAAATTCTTCTATACCCCGTTCCAGTCTTTATTTCCTCACTCTTTCCACAACGGAGTAACTTAAAGAAGCCCACATTAAATATCATATTAGTCAGTGGTCCACTGGAAATCCTTGTATATATCAGCCTGGAGGTTTGCGATGTCAATGGATGCTACTCTCATACATATTATAATTTTGTTTGCAAACAATAATACTAGAATGTTTCTATATCGGCTATGAGGATGAAAAAGAGAACAGGGGCAAGTACTGTGCCTGGGGGAACAGAGCTTTTCACTACGACAGCATCAGATTTCACTCTTTACACTTTGGGTTCAACCTCTTAAAAAAGAAATATCTATCTGTCCACTTTTCCAGTTATTTCTTCTGCTTGCATTTTGTGGGCAGTTACACTATGGTTGCACTTGTCAAGGGCTTTAGCAAAATCTATGTACACTACTGTACATCCTCAATGTATCTGGTGGCGAAGAAGTGAAATGCTGAGACCACAGCCGGAGTCCGCTGACCCAATATAATACTGTGACCAATATAATACTGTGACCAATATAATACTGTGACCAATATAATACTGTGACCAATATATTACTTTGCCCAATACATTACTGTGATTAATATACTACTGTGACCAACAATATATTACTGTGACTAACATTACATTATTGTGACCAATATTATATTACTGTGACCAATATATCAGTGACCAATATTATATTACTGTGACCAACATATCAATGACCAATATTATATTACTGTGACCAATATATCAGTGACCAATATTATATTACTGTGACCAATATATTTCTTTGACCAATATATTACTGTGACCAACATTATATTACTGTGACATATATTGTGACCAGTATTATATGGTTTAATTATAAGTTAATTTAATTAATGCTATACTGTTGTATTTAATATTATGTTACTGTGTTTAACAGTGTATTAATGTTTAATACTGTGTTATTGTGTTTAATATATTACTTAATATTGTACTATTGTGTTTAATATTATTTTACATTACTATTTAATATATTAATGTTGAATACTATTTTATTGTTTATTAATGTGATTATGATTGTTCCTTCTCGAGTTACAATTTTATTATTATTTTAGTAAAGTGGTCGACCAACCTGGGGAAGTTATTTGATGCCCTGAGTCATTAATATGAGGGATGGAAGGTCGAGTCTGGAGGAGGAATGGAGTCTTGGAATCCTACCTTCCCACATCTTGGGAATACATTCCTTCTCCTAGACCCTTCACTCAAACAACCTCTTCCTCCCTGATCTGCACTTTGAAACCACCACCTCCTCCTCCTCCTCCCTGTCCTTCACTCTAAAACCTTCTCCTCCTCCTCCGTGCCCTTCACTCTAAAACCTCCCCCCTGCCCTTCACTCTAAAACCTCCCCCCTGCCCTTCACTCTAAAACCTCTCCCCTGCCCTTCACTCTAAAACCTCTCCCCTGCCCTTCACTCTAAAACCTCCTCCCTGCCCTTCACTTAAGACCTCCTCCTCTCCCCTGCCCTTCACTCTAAAACCTCTCCCCTGCCCTTCACTCTAAAACATCCCCCCTGCCCTTCACTCTAAAACCTCTCCCCTGCCCTTCACTCTAAAACATCCTCCCTGCCCTTCACTCTAAAACCTCTCCCCTGCCCTTCACTCTAAAACCTCCTCCCTGCCCTTCACTTAAGACCTCCTCCTCTTCCCTGCCCTTCACTCAAGACCTCCTCCTCCCTGCCCTTCACTCAAGACCTTCTCCTCCTCCCTGCCCTTCACTCAAGGCCTCCTCCTCCCTGCCCTTCACTCAAGACCTCCTCCTCCTCCCTGCCCTTCATTCAAGACCTCCTCCTCCTCCTCCTCCCTGCCCTTCACTCAAGACCTTCTCCTCTTCCCTGCCCTTCACTCAAGGCCTCCTCCTCCCTGCCCTTCACTCAAGACCTCCTCCTCCTCCCTGCCCTTCACTCAAGACCTCCTCCTCCTCCTCCCTGCCCTTCACTCAAGACCTTCTCCTCTTCCCTGCCCTTCACTCAAGGCCTCCTCCTCCCTGCCCTTCACTCAAGACCTCCTCCTCCTCCCTGCCCTTCACTCAAGACCTCCTCCTCCTCCCTGCCCTTCACTCATGACCTCCTCCTCCTCCCTGCCCTTCACTCTAAAACCTCCTCTGTGTTCTCTGGCTCTCCAGGTTTTGCATCATGTGTGAGAAAAGGTGATCTGAATTTCATCTGATGTTCTAGTCTACTTAATAAAAGTCTAACTTTAGTATTGTGATAGACGACGGACGGAGGATCGAGCCTCGACCACTCCTTCCTCTTAATCACCCATTTCGGTTGTTAGTTACCATTTTGTCCTAGGCACATGTCGATTAGACACTAGGCCTGTAGTATGTGCGTGCGTGCGTGCGTGTGTGTGTGTGTGTGTGTGTGTGTGTGTGTGTGTGTGTGTGTGTGTGTGTGTGTGTGTGTGTGTGTACTCGCATATTTGTGGTTGCAGGGGTCGAGTCATAGCCTCTGCCTCGCCTCTTCGCTGGTCGTACTAGACTGTGTGTGTGTGTGAAGAGATAGCAAATGAGCTGATGTATGTAGGTAACAGCTCTTATCTTGTAAACAAAGTTAGGTACCCTAAACCTAACCTTGTAAAGGAGAGAGAGAGAGAGAGAGAGAGAGAGAGAGAGAGAGCGTGTGCCACAATACTCCAGACGGGTCACAGCTTCTGGGAAAACATTTGCCTGCTTCCTGATAGCAGCGAGATAAGATAACTAAGTATCCAGTGGGACACTGCTACTTATCTTCCATACCTGTCACCTGTCACCCAAACTCATTCACGTGCATACAAATAGACATGCATGACTGCACACATATACATGAAAGAAATCACATTACAATGTTGACTGCAAACACGGAATGAATACCAAAGTAATGACCAGGAATGTATGAGCGTTTTCATGTGCTTACACGCGCGCACACACACACACACAGAGTTAAGTAGTTTACCTGGAGAGAATTCCGGGGGTCAACGCCCCCGCGGCCCGGTCTGTGACCAGAGGCAGGATCCATACACAACTTTAAGAAGAGGTATGATAAGGCTCTTGGAGCCGGGAGAGTGTGAACCTAGGAGTGACCAGCGAAGAGGCGGGAGACAGAAGCAGGGAGTCGACCCTGCAACTACATATAGCTGGGTACGTGCATACGTACCTATGTACACACACACACACACACACACACACACACACACACACACACACATACAGTCACTGACATATATGCAAAGTCATGGAGATTATCAGAAGAGCGGTGGAGCACTAAGAAAGGAATGAGCTTACAAACGACAACCAGCAGGGATTCAGGGACGGGAAATCCAGTGTCACAAACCTACTGGAGTTCTATGACAAGGTGACAACAGTAAGACAAGAGCGAGAGGGGTGGGTAGATTGTGTTTTCTTGGATTGTAAGAAGCCTTTTGACACAGTTCCACACAAGAGACTAGTGCAAAAGCTGGAGGACCAGGCAGGTATAACAGGGAAGGAACTGCAATGGGTCAGAGAATACCTGACGGGAAGGCAGCACCGAGTCATAGTACACACACACCTGCGCTGCTGCCTTCATCAGTCGAATTGAGACGAATTACAATGCTGGAGAAAGTGGACGGTCTGGAGAGGTAGTTTGAGGTAATCAGTCCCCCAGCCTTGGGGTGAGGGACTAATTCTACCAAGGCTGAGGGACTGGGCAACTCAAATTACTTCTCCACGTTCTCTAATGTCTCCAGGATTGTAATTCATCCGTTCAATCCAGCGATGAAGGCAGCAAAGCAAGCTCAACCTTTCCCCAATAAATATACGTTACGTATCGTTATTGATAAATTAAGACATGTGCAACACTTGGGTATTTTTATTGTTGAAACGCCTCGCCACACAGTGGCTTCATCAGTCCAATACAAATTAGAACAGTGAAGATCAGAAGGAGATTGAGGGAGTCCCTCAGCCTGGAGTCGATGTAATCATAGTCCATTAATCTTGATAAGAATAAGACTGATGGACTGATTACATCGACTCCAGTCTGAGGGACTGATTACCTCAATCTCCTTTTCATCTCTACTATTCTTTATACTGGACTGATGAAGTCACTGTGTGCCGAAACGTTTCCACAACAAAGATTCCCAAGTGTTGCACGTGTGTCTAATTTATCAACACGTCGGTTCTGCACAACAATGACAACAACACAAAATTTAAAGCCCAAGAAAGGATTCAGATTTTCCTGTTATTTTTTTTTACCATAGTATTTTTCCATACATGTAAATATACATGGAAGCAAGTATACATACTGTGTATACGTGGATACATACACACGTATGAAAAGAGATGCAGTTCTCTATTTCGCTGTAAGTAGATATGAAAGTAGTGGGAATCATAACTTCATTATAATCATGGTGAAGCGCTAAACCCGTCGAGTGTCTGCGGAACGGAAGGTACTCAGGTTTGATTCAGTGAAGGGGAAGGTAACTGCAAAGTGATCACCAAGAGCCCTTCACCAGCACCAAGATATTCCCCTCATGAAGGGACTCGACATAACAAAAAAATTAAGATTAGTAAAGGCTACGAGATCAGTTGGTCAGGAAAGCAGCTGCTGGAGTTCAACCTCAGCAAGAGTAACGTTATGAAAATCGGGGACCGAAAGAGACCTCGTTGTGGCAGAGGACTCTGATCCTCGCCAAGCCTGCATGGCGAGTCAGTATGATAATGGTAAACAGTACCGACAAGTACTGAAAACGTTTTACCTACACAGTAGGCTTCTTCAGTCGAATACAGAGGAATCAGCAGAAGCAGAAGAAATGTAAAGACGATGTAATCAGTCCATCACCCTTAAAAGACGCAGTTTTAAGGTGGTCAGTCCCTCAGCCTCTACAGTTCTGCTCCACAGTCTGGAACAGTATGGAGGTTTATACTGTCAAATATGAGGAGCAGCCCACTAGTAGAAGAAAGAATGTAATCACTGAGAAGGCAAGTCCCTCTTAAATCCAACCTTTTCACTTGTAACTGCTGCTGCTGCTGCCTCCTCTGTACTCGACTGAAGAAGCCTACTGTATAGGAAACGTTTCGGATTAAAGATACCTAACTGTTGCACATGTGTTGTACTTATCAAGCCTGCATGACGAGGCTCACAATCCCTCTCCACAACGTCGACTGTTTGTAACATTACTCGTCTTTATTAGTCTGAACGTACACATATATTACACACACACACACACATTATACACACACACACACACATTATACACACACACACATACACATTATACACACACACACATTATACACACACAATAATAAACTGCGACAAGCGGGAGACCAATTTGATTTCCATGGTCTTCCTTGATAGAGATTTAGAGTTTTGCCTCCGAAGCAGCTAGTTTATTGTGCATCCATATCCATCTTGTGGATGGAAGAGCAAAAGCATATGGATACATAAAAGGCCTAGGAAATAGGCTGCAAGTAAATTTAAAATATTTACTTATTATGTCTGGTGCCTTATTTTCATGAACAGAATACCCTGATATATCAGATTATCATACTCTATATATATTCCTCAGAGGAAAACACACAATGAACGCATCAGTTCTTAAGTAAAGCCTCACAACAGTCCACTGCCCTTCACAGCTATGCAGACCCAAAGATAGTCAAACGCGCCTAGATGCAGATACGACGCTACTCTGGACAGATGGTAAACAGATAGTGTGGGACTAAACATGTGCATCTACAATGGCTGATAATTTATCTCCGATACAAGTAATCTGAAGCTAGTGCCACCATCTTCAAGCAGACTCAGACAACTCTTAAAGACAGAAGCCTTGTATCATGATAGAATATTCACAATAGCTCCGAGATCCCTCAGACCATAGGGATAAATACTCGCCAGGGTAACCAAGGATCCCGGAGTCGCCAATTTTACTCGACTAAACTTGCATCGCAGCTAACGATTTTTTTAAATCAATATACCTGCGGTACTGGCGACCTTTTCATCACGATACCTGCGGTACTGACGACCTTTTCATCACGATACCTGCGGTACTGACGACCTTTTCATCACGATACCTGCGGTACTGACGACCTTTTCATCACGATACCTGCGGTACAGACTACCTTTTCATCACGATACCTGCGGTACAGACGACCTTGTCATCAATATACCTGCGGTACTGACGACCTTTTCATCACGATACCTGCGATACTGACGACCTTTTCATCACGATACCTGCGGTACAGACTACCTTTTCATCACGATACCTGCGGTACAGACGACCTTGTCATCAATATACCTGCGGTACTGGCGACCTTTTCATTACGATACCTGCGGTACAGACCTTTTCATCACGATACCTGCGGTAGTGACGACCATTCCATAACGAGAAGACAAAAATTTCTTGCGCTGGTGCCAGCAGTGTTATTGGTAACGTTCACTGGGTATTAATGTGCAGCTTCTGAACGATTCAGGGAGATGGTAGGAGTCGTTTAAAAGAACGACTACACACACCAGTGAAGATGAACATTCTACTGAGGTCCTTCAATCAGGCTCACATTCTCAGCAAATCTGTTGTTTGTTGGTTACCTTCAATAGAGACCACTGCTGCAGAGACCACTTCAGTGGAGACCACTGCTGCTGAGTCCGCTTCAGCAGAGACCACTGCTGATGAGAGTAAGACAGCAGAGACCACTGCTGCAGAGACAGCTGGTGCAGAGACCGCTGTTCCAGAGACCACCGAAGCAGAGACCACTTTAGTAGAAACCACTGTAACAAAGACCACTGAAGAAGAGACAGCTACAGCAGAGACCACTTTAGTACAGACAAATGCATCAGAGATCAATGTATCAGAGCCCAAGAGAGTAATAATAACGTACACAACCTGTGCTGAAGGTAATAAACAAGAGAGCATCACTGAACGGTCTGTTACTTCATTTTCGCTCGAATCATAGGCTGCCTGATCAGCCAGATTGTGACGGTTGTATAGGCCTGCGGGCCGCTGGCAACAAAAACCTGGCTCACCAGGCTGTTAGTAAGGCAATCTGCTCTTGAAATCGATCATAGATGCTTAAATAAATTATGAATATTCTTAAATTTTATATATATATATATATATATATATATATATATATATATATATATATATATATATATATATATATATATATATTACAAATGGATTTGTCAGTTAAAAATAGGAGAGGAGAGTTATTAAATGGAGAGTTAGAGGTATTGGGAAGATGGAGGGAATATTTTGAGGAATTGTTAAATGTTGATGAAGATGGGAAGCTGTGATTTCGTGTATAGGGCAAGGAGGAATAACATCTTGTAGGAGTGAGGAAGAGCCAGTTGTGAGTGTGGGGGAAGTTCGTGAGGCAGTAGGTAAAATGAAAGGGGATAAGGCAGCCGGGATTGATGGGATAAAGATAGAAATGTTAAAAGCAGGTGGGGATATAGTTTTGGAGTGGTTGGTGCAATTATTTAATAAATGTATGGAAGAGGGTAAGGTACCTAGGGATTGGCAGAGAGCATGCATAGTTCCTTTGTATAAAGGCAAAGGGGACAAAAGAGAGTGCAAAAATTATAGGGGGATTAGTCTGTTGAGTATACCTGGTAAAGTGTATTGTAGAGTTATTATTGAAAGAATTAAAAGTAAGACTGAGAATAGGATAGCAGATGAACAACGAGGCTTTAGGAAAGGTAGGGGGTGTGTGGACCAGGTGTTTACAGTGAAACATATAAGTGAACAGTGTTTAGATAAGGCTAAAGAGGTCTTTGTGGCATTTATGGATTTGGAAAAGGCGTATGACAGGGTGGATAGGGGGGCAATGTGGCAGATGTTGCAGGTGTATGGTGTAGGAGGTAGGTTACTGAAAGCAGTGAAGAGTTTTTACGAGGATAGTGAGGCTCAAGTTAGAGTACATAGGAAAGAGGGAAATTATTTCCCAGTAAAAGTAGGCCTTAGACAAGGATGTGTGATGTCACCGTGGTTGTTTAATATATTTATAGATGGGGTTGTAAGAGAAGTAAATGCGAGGGTCTTGACAAGAGGCGTGGAGTTAAAAGATAAAGAATCACACATAAAGTGGGAGTTGTCACAGTTGCTCTTTGCTGATGACACTGTGCTCTTGGGAGATTCTGAAGAGAAGTTGCAGAGATTGGTGGATGAATTTGGTAGGGTGTGCAAAAGAAGAAAATTAAAAGTGAATACAGGAAAGAGTAAGGTTATGAGGATAACAAAAATATTAGGTGATGAAAGATTGGATATCAGATTGGAGGGAGAGAGTATGGAGGAGGTGAATGTATTCAGATATTTGGGAGTGGACGTGTCAGCGGATGGGTCTATGAAGGATGAGGTGAATCATAGAATTGATGAGGGGAAAAGGGTGAGTGGTGCACTTAGGAGTCTGTGGAGACAAAGAACTTTGTCCTTGGAGGCAAAGAGGGGAATGTATGAGAGTATAGTTTTACCAACACTCTTATATGGGTGTGAAGCATGGGTGATGAATGTTGCAGCGAGGAGAAGGCTGGAGGCAGTGGAGATGTCATGTCTGAGGGCAATGTGTGGTGTGAATATAATGCAGAGAATTCGTAGTTTGGAAGTTAGGAGGAGGTGCGGGATTACCAAAACTGTTGTCCAGAGGGCTGAGGAAGGGTTGTTGAGGTGGTTCGGACATGTAGAGAGAATGGAGCGAAACAGAATGACTTCAAGAGTGTATCAGTCTGTAGTGGAAGGAAGGCGGGGTAGGGGTCGGCCTAGGAAAGGTTGGAGGGAGGGGGTAAAGGAGGTTTTGTGTGTGAGGGGCTTGGACTTCCAGCAGGCGTGCGTGAGCGTGTTTGATAGGAGTAAATGGAGACGAATGGTTTTTAATACTTGACGTGCTGTTGGAGTGTGAGCAAAGTATCATTTATGAAGGGGTTCAGGGAAACCGGCAGGCCGGACTTGAGTCCTGGAGATGGGAAGTACAGTGCCTGCACTCTGAAGGAGGGGTGTTAATGTTGCAGTTTAAAAACTGTAGTGTAAAGCACCCTTCTGGCAAGACAGTGATGGAGTGAATGATGGTGAAAGTTTTTCTTTTTCGGGCCACCCTGCCTTGGTGGGAATCGGCCAGTGTGACAATAAATAAATAAATAAATAAATGTATATATATATATATATATATATATATATATATATATATATATATATATATATATATATATATGGTGAATACAGTAAAGAGTAAGGTTATGAGGATAACAAGAAGATTAGGTGATGAAAGATTGAATATCAGATTGGAGGGAGAGAGTATGGAGGAGGTGAACGTATTCAGATATTTGGGAGTGGACGTGTCAGCGGATGGGTCTATGAAAGATGAGGTGAATCATAGAATTGATGAGGGAAAAAGAGTGAGTGGTGCACTTAGGAGTCTGTGGAGACAAAGAACTTTGTCCTTGGAGGCAAAGAGGGGAATGTATGAGAGTATAGTTTTACCAACGCTCTTATATGGGTGTGAAGCGTGGGTGATGAATGTTGCAGCGAGGAGAAGGCTGGAGGCAGTGGAGATGTCATGTCTGAGGGCAATGTGTGGTGTGAATATAATGCAGAGAATTCGTAGTTTGGAAGTTAGGAGGAGGTGCGGGATTACCAAAACTGTTGTCCAGAGGGCTGAGGAAGGGTTGTTGAGGTGGTTCGGACATGTAGAGAGAATGGAGCGAAACAGAATGACTTCAAGAGTGTATCAGTCTGTAGTGGAAGGAAGGCGGGGTAGGGGTCGGCCTAGGAAAGGTTGGAGGGAGGGGGTAAAGGAGGTTTTGTGTGCGAGGGGCTTGGATTTCCAGCAGGCATGCATGAGCGTGTTTGATAGGAGTGAATGGAGACAAATGGTTTTTAATACTTGACGTGCTGTTGGAGTGTGAGCAAAGTAACATTTATGAAGGGATTCAGGGAAACCGGCAGGCCGGACTTGAGTCCTGGAGATGGGAAGTACAGTGCCTGCACTCTGAAGGAGGGGTGTTAATGTTGCAGTTTAAAAACTGTAGTGTAAAGCACCCTTCTGGCAAGACAGTGATGGAGTGAATGATGGTGAAAGTTTCTCTTTTTCGGGCCACCCTGCCTTGGTGGGAATCGGCCAGTGTGATAATAAAAAAAAATAATAAATAAATATATATATATATATATATATATATATATATATATATATATATATATATATATATATATATATATATATATATATACACTGCCAACCTCCCAACTAAGTAAAAAATTCGACAAAGGTATTTTGACGTTTCGGTCAGAGAAAGGAGGGGAGGGGAGGGGGTGAACAATGTAGAAAGTCAGAAGTTAGATGAAGAGGTTTGAAGACGGGTGAGGAGAGGTGAGGAGGGAGCCAAGGACAGGAAGGCTCGAAACGTCGTCTGTGTGTTTATTGCCAATTTATGAGTTTGTTGGGAATTATTCCAGCCATTTATTGAATGCGAAAAAAGGGGCTCTTCAAAAACATCAAGGCTCTCTCCTGTCATTTTAATTATGATTATTATTACTAGTAGTATTACTATTGGTATTTTCATATTAAAGAACAAGCGCTAAACCCGTAAGAATTCGCTCAGAGAACAGAGAATGACTAGGAAGAAACAGCTACACGATACATGTGTCGTGCAGGTGTGTCTGATAGTTCAGCTGTCTGCACGTGTCATGTCCCGGATAGTTCAGCTGTCTGCACGTGTCATGTCTGATAGTTCAGCTGTCTGCACGTGTCATGTCCCTGATAGTTCAGCTGTCTGCACGTGTCATGTCCCTGATCAGCTGTCTGCACGTGTCATGTCCCTAATAGTTCAGCTGTCTGCACGTGTCATGTCCCTGATAGTTCAGCTGTCTGCACGTGTCATGTCCCTGATAGTTCAGCTGTCTGCACGTGTCATGTCCCTGATAGTTCAGCTGTCTGCACGTGTCATGTCCCTGATAGTTCAGCTGTCTGTACGTGTCATGTCCCTGATAGTTCAGCTGTCTGCACGTGTCATGTCTGACAGTTCAGCTGTCTGCACGTGTCATGTCTCTGACATTTTAGCTGTCTTCACGTGTCATGTCCCTGATAGTTCAGCTGTCTGCACGTGCCATGTCTCTGATAGTTCAGCTGTCTGCACGTGTCATGTCTTTGATCAGCTGTCTGCACGTGTCATGTCTGATAGTTCAGCTGTCTGCATGTGTCATGTCTGACAGTTCAGCTGTCTGCACGTGTCATGTCTCTGATAGTTCATGTGTCTGCACGTGTCATGTCCCTGATAGTTCCGCTGTCTGCACGTGCCATGTCTCTGATAGTTCAGCTGTCTGCACGTGTCATGTCTTTGATCAGCTGTCTGCACGTGTCATGTCTGATAGTTCAGCTGTCTGCATGTGTCATGTCTGACAGTTCAGCTGTCTGCACGTGTCATGTCTCTGATAGTTCATGTGTCTGCACGTGTCATGTCCCTGATAGTTCCGCTGTCTGCACGTGTCATGTCCCTGATAGTTCAGCTGTCTGCACATGTCTGACAGTTCAGCTGTCTGCACATGCCTCTGATAGTTCATCTGTCTGCACGTGTCATGTCTCTGATAGTTCAGCTGTCTGCACGTGTCATGTCTCTGATAGTTCAGCTGTCTGCACGTGTCATGTCTCTGATAGTTCAGCTGTCTGCACGTGTCATGTCTCTGATAGTTCAACTGTCTGCACGTGTCATGTCCCTGATAGTTCAGCTGTCTGCACGTGTCATGTCTCTGATAGTTCAGCTGTCTGCACATGTCATGTCTCTGATAGTTCAGCTGTCTGCACGTGTCATGTCCCTGATAGTTCAGCTGTCTACAAGTGTCATGTCTGACAGTTCAGCTGTCTGCACATGCCTCTGATAGTTCAGCTGTCTGCACATGCCTCTGATAGTTCAGCTGTCTGCACATGCCTCTGATAGTTCAGCTGTCTGCACGTGTCATGTCCACGACAGATCAACTTCAGTTTCAGTACTTAAAGCACCGGTCCCAGTGTACTTACCTATCTGTGACTGCAGGGGTCGAGGATCAACTCCCTTCCCAGCCAATCCACCGGTCGCTACAAGGTTCACTTCTGGCTGCCTGAGCCCTATTATACCTACCGTTAATATGTATAGATCCCGCCTCTACCACTTCCTAACCACTCGACTACTAAATAAGCAGTTCCTAACATCCCAGTGACAACTGCGTTTTTAACGTCCAGTTGTTCCCACGTGTACCTAGAGTTCGCTTCCCACTCTCGCCCTGTCCACCCTGTCTATTCCTCTCAGTATTTTGCAACTCGTAATTTATGTTATCTCTGGTTTTCCTGACCTCTAGTGTTGCCAGGTTCGGCTCCTTTAGCCTCTCCTCACAGATCGGATCCCTCAGCACTGGGACTAGTATTGTTGAAGACCTTTTGCACTTTCTCCAACTTCTATACTTGCTTTATCAGATGAGAGTTTCACACTGGTGCTGCATACTCAGAGATGAGCCTCACATACGTTGTGTGTGTGTGTGTGTGTGTGTGTGTGTGTGTGTGTGTGTGTGTGTGTGTGTGTGTGTGTGTGTGTGTGTATGTGTGTGTGTGTGTTTGTGTGTGTGTGTGTGTGTGTGTGTGTTTGTGTGTGTGTGTTCTACTCAGAGTGCACAAGTTGTGACTGCCACACATGTCCAGTTCTCACGGTATACACATGATAGGCGTGTGGAGTGCCTCTCCTTGAAGTGTGTGCCACCCTCCCTCCCTCAGTGCCACCTTAACTGTGGTATCACTCTCTGAAGAGTGTGTGCCACTCCTCCCTCCCTCCCTCAGTGCCACCTTCAGACCTTCTTAGTAAACACTAAAATCTTTGAATTAAGTATAACTCTCCGCTTGATTAATTTCTCTCAACTGTACTGGACACTAACTACAAATTTTCTTACACGAGGAGTGTTTCAATTACACGATCATTATTTTTAAATATACGCCAATTATATCTCTACGCTGACAACGTGTTCAATCAAAGGTACATTGGTGCACTCTACAACATTTGTGTATTTCTTTGCTAGAGAATTTCACCACTCAACTCACTCGTACACTTATTAATACTGACTTAAAGTAATAAACTTAATGCGATCAATACTCTTCATTTGAATACTTTACAATGTTTATCCTGCCTCCTCCTCCTCGCCAGGAAACGTGTGTGTGGAGTTGGAATCATTCCCTCCAGTATTTTCATGTCTTATTTTTTATATATCTGTTTTGTCTGTGTTTCAGGAGTGAAGACATTACAGTAATAATGATATTTGTGCTAATGGCTTACAAAACTGACAAGTACATGAATAAGACATGTGCAATACATGTCTTGAGTAATAAAGACTGACGGACTGAACACCTAAATTCTTGACGTCTTCTTCTGATCTGCAATTTGTAACTTTGTGTATAATAGTATTCCAGTCTAGATGGTACAAGTGCTTCACAGAGTATTACCACTGACTTGTTCAGAAGGTAAAACAATACACTGGCTGCGGTGGATGACGATGTGATGCAAACTAAAATGTCACACAAACAACACAGAACTACTACAATGAAGAGAGGAATGACGGTGAAACTTTTTACCCTCGATGTGAGGAGTGAGGGAAGATGAAGGAGGAAGAAGGAGAAGGGAGGAGAATAAGGGAAGGGGGAAGGGTTGGAAGGAATGTGGAAAAGGATGAGTATTGTGATTCTTTTCTTCGTCAGGAAACAGTATTGTGACACGCTGTCAGACAGTTGACGTTTCTGGTGGTCACTGTCTGGTCCTGGACCAGGTTGCTGGCTGGATAAGTCAGACTATTGGCGCCAGCAGCACGCACTCCAAAATAATCCCCACAACCCAGCTAATCAACTTTCTGAAAAATCTGATATAGCTATCTCTTGAAAACATTTAAAAATCTGTTGATAATTCCCCGTACACTTGCAGGAGAAAGTGTTAAAA
The DNA here is from genome assembly GCF_038502225.1 of Cherax quadricarinatus. Classification (NCBI taxonomy): domain Eukaryota; kingdom Metazoa; phylum Arthropoda; class Malacostraca; order Decapoda; family Parastacidae; genus Cherax; species Cherax quadricarinatus. The sequence goes on from NC_091309.1 coordinate 26,153,243, forward strand.
AGTCTTGGACCCCTTATACCTACTGACTTATATCTTAGAATACCTGCTGCAATACGTATTCTTTTATTAAGAGGGTGGGAGTTTAGGTGTTCCCTATAACAGAGGTGTTTAATGAATAGATATAAGCAGTAACAGTCCTCTATATACTCTTCAGACATATAATTTCACCTGCCTTTAATGGGGATGTTAGTATGGAGCAGTATTCCAGTACAGAAGTACAAGTACCTTAAAGAATACCAGTGTATTGGCATCCCTGTTTTGAAAATTCCTGTTATCCACATTATCATTTTTCTTGCAAATAACAAAAAGGCACAATACCGTGACTGGAACGATACACAAATAACCCGCACATAAAAGAGAGAAGCTTACGACGACGTTTCGGTCCGACTTGGACTTTGTAAATGGTCCAAGTCGGGCCGAAACGTCGTCGTAAGCTTCTCTCTTTTATGTGCGGGTTATTTGTGTATTGTGTATTTTTCTTGCAGTTGTTACAATAACACAATAGTGATCCTTAACCGTAAGATAACTTTAGACAAGTCAAGTCTCTCGTATTCCTTGTTTACTTCATTGTGATTTTACTCTGCCAAGGTTTTCACTTCTTCAAATTCTCTATAAACGAATAACTCAGATTTGTTCTCGTTGAACAACACGCTATTGTTTTCCGAGGTCCATTGTTAGACCTGGTATGTGATGGCTTGAAGGTCTGCTGTGCCCTCAGCGAATAACAAGAATACTGTACAAGAATGACAATAACAATAATTAAACAGAGATAACAGCTGCAACAACATCGAACACTCGCACTAACAGCTAAACATTGACACAACCAAAATACCCATAATACATTATACGACTCACGGCAATCACAAAGTAACTTCACTCCATCCTATTTAAATCTAAGAACTTTATCCTTCACTGGTGTTATACTCAACAATTCCTCATGTACTTTCTCTCTCTCTCTCTCTCATTATCTCGTTCTATCTTTTACTCTTCTTATATTAGCGTCTCTCAAGGATCCATAACAGCACAATACAGTGAGAAACACAATAAATATTCCTTAACATGTGTTCTCTCTGTCTCTCTCTCCCTGTCTCTCTCACACACACAAAATTAATCCTTCTTGGGCATGGAGATTAACAAAATCAAGAGAGGGGGTAAAGAAGGCACTCTGGCACGTATTCCATTATCGCAAAGGGGTCATTCTGGCTTCATGTCGCCGGGGATGACCGCTTCCTTATCGACTCACAACACACACACACTCAACCTTACGCACTTCTGCTTACGCAACCATTTACGCTTAACCGCGTGTGTGTACTAGCTCATATAAATTGTCTATTGATTTTCGTTACTTACTACACACACACACATTATATATATATATATATATATATATATATATATATATATATATATATATATATATATATATATATATATATATAATCACACTGGCCGATTCCCACCAAGGCAGGGTGGCCCGAAAAAGAAAAACTTTCACCATCATTCATTCCATCACTGTCTTGCCAGAAGGGTGCTTTACACTACAGTTTTTAAACTGCAACATTAACACCCCTCCTTCAGAGTGCAGGCACTGTACTTCCCATCTCCAGGACTCAAGTCCGGCCTGCCGGTTTCCCTGAACCCCTTCATAAATGTTACTTTGCTCACACTCCAACAGCATATATATATATATATATATATATATATATATTACATGGATTTGCACCGATGATAGATATTTGCACCACTGTACCAGTTTGCAAAGATCTGCACCTGTTATACCAGTGCCCCCCAATTATACAAGTTTGCAACAATTATACAGATTTGCAATAATCTGGCCCAATAAATCGGCTTGACTACTACAATCTCCGGTGATCTCCGCCTATCATTGTATCATCACGGTATTACCTATAATCTCCCCCTCTTCCCCTTAACCCCCCTCCCGTTGGTAACGTTTATAATTTGTGACTAATACTGTTACTGCATATTATTATTATTACTATTATTATTATTATTAGCAGCAGCAGTAGTAATTCTGGGTGTGCCGTAGCTCCACTGGTAGCGCACTCACCTCACACACTGCGATCCATGGTTCGATCCCCGGTACCACTGGAAACAAAGGACGGGTTTCCTTAAGACACCTGTTGTCCATGTTGACCTATCAGTAAAATGGGTACCTGGGTGTTAGCTGACTGGTGTGGGTCGCATCCTGGGAACAAAACTGACCTAATTTGCCCGAAATGCTCAGCATAAGTTGTTTCCTATACAGTAGTACGTCACTGATGTCTTGTACTGTACATGTACTTGTACTAAATAAATATTATAAATTAATATTGTATTACTATTACTATTAATTCTAATTATTATTATTAGTAGTCAGTATTAATATTATTGAATTATTATATTACTTATATTACTGTATTATTATAGGTTATTATCTAGTATTATTTCGTGGAGAGCGCGCCAAACCCGTAGGGGGTTCTTACAGAATAGCACTCCGTTTCCTTGGATCAAGAAACCTTCACCTCCTTGAAAGGTATGCCACTTCAAGGGGAAGAAACCGCCCCCCCACAGTACCGTGAAGCCGTTAAATCCTCTTGATCCAAGGAAATGGAGCTGCCCCCTTTCCTTGGATTCAATGCGATTGCTTTCCATTACTTCCCCCTCTCCTAGATTTAGAACCCCTGCAGGTTTAGCGCTTCTCCCCTCCTCTCCCATGAACGAAATAAGAATGGTGGGATAATTTGTGCCCATCAAAGGATTGGCGTAATTAGGTCTACCGTAATTAGGCCTAGCTTAATTAGGCATAGCGTAATTAGGTAAGAGAATCTATTAAACTGCTTGTGACATGCATGCGAAACCACGACACACACACACACACACACGCACGAACGCTGTAAACCACGACACGCACAAACATGGTAAACCACGACACAATCACACCATACCCATTCTGTGGGTAATAATCAACCCCATACCCACCCTCTGGGTAATAATCAACCCATACCCATCCTGTGAGTAGTAATCAATTCCTTACCCATCCCCTGGAATGTAACCAACCTGCGGGTGGTAGTTAAGCAATGGTAATGAACTACGTACAAGTTAATAATCTGGGTACAGTCTTAACAAATTGTAAATACAGACATGAATTCAATCACAACAAACATTACAGTTTCATTTATTTACAGAACTTAAGCAACGGATCAGCCGGGCTGTGGCTCGTACGTCGGACTGCGTGCGGCCAGCAGTAACAGCCTAGTTGATCAGGCCCTGATCCATCGGGAGGCCTGGTCGTGGACCGGGCCGCGGGGGCGTTGATCCCCGGAATAACCTCCAGGTAACGGTTGAATAGACATGTTGAAATAATTACGATTTTTTTTCACGAGAGGCAAAGGCAGGGCAGTGCAGCAGAAGGCTGCTGATGAACCACTGTGGTTAAAATACCTGGACGTGTGTTGAACATTTGAGAGTTTTCTCTAAAAGTGACAGACAGTACGAGAAATGAATGTCCGTGGTTCGATCCCCGGTCGGGTGGAAACGCTGGGCGTGTTTCTTTACACCTGTTGCCCCTGTTCACCTAGCAGTAAGTAGGTACCTCGGTGTTAGTCGACTGGTGTGGGTGGCATCCTGGGGGGGGGGGGTTATATACCTCAGGGCCGGGGATTTCACATGAGCTGAAGTAGGATAACAGATCTACGCATGTAAAATCGATCTGTGTGAAAAAAAAAAGAATCTTGGATTTATTTAATGACACAAAAGTAGCAACTGACAACTTTATTTAGCTGTCAACTGCTACTTTCGTGTCTTTATCAGCCGCACCTTGTTGGTATTCCCATACCATATACAATTGCAATTCATGTGTGGCAGACACAATTGTTATGGTAGGGCGACCAACACCAGTATGTTATGACGTAATGTATGTTGAATAAAAGATGTGTGCAACACCTGGCTATATTTATTATAAAGAAACCTCGCCAACCAGTGGTGAGTGGCTTAGGTACTCAACACTTTGTATCAAGGCTGAGGGACTGATTGCCTCATTTGCCAATATACAATCTCTTTGTTGGATTGAAAACAGTGACTGGTTGGCGACGCGTCTTTATAATGAAGAACCACAAGTGTTTACAAGTGTCTTATTCATCAACTTGTCGGTACTGTATATAGTGTAATAATACGAAAAGTATGTATCTGAATCAAATATACAGCATCAAGTATTACTCCAAAGAGGTTTTAAGAGGCCAACACGACTATATAAACAAACAGATTAACAGAAGTCAACAAATAACACTTCTAGCAAGAACAATACAGCAAGACACAAACAACATAATTAGGAGAATGCCCAACTGTGAATAAAGGAAAAGAGAGAGAGGAGCTGCTCTTCACATTGGAGAGAGATAACTAAGCAGCTGCAGAAAGCTACTACAAACACCAGTAAAACAAAATAAACAAACCAGCGTGGTACAAACAAAGCGAGACACGTAGAAGCCAAAGCTGAAAACCAAGGTATGGAACTGAGGCACTAAAACACGGCACTCTTTGTTGTCATTGGTAACGTCACACTGGTTTTCTGAGTGTTAATAGTGTAATACTTGTGTAGTATATATATTCCCTAATATCATTATAATAAGGCTCGTCATGCTGAGGTCACGTGACTTCTTTCCCCACGTAGGCCGTAGACCAGAGCGCCCGCGCTCAGTGCTCAACTAGGCTTGCAGTGAGCAGACGTAGACAGGATGAGCTCTTCCAACGACTACCAGTAATAACGCCTCCTTAATAGAGTCTACAGTATTCCTCTACAACCATCACTACATCAGAACCCCACTATTACAAGAGTTAAGAACTGGGATCAGAACTCTCAGAGATTAGAACATGGTGTTATTGACACAGAGACATAACTTATAGCCCTATATGATCCCTTATAGAAGGTGATGTAAGCTGTATGAGAGTAACATCCACCACAGACACATTTAACCTTTACCTGGCAGACCACTATACTTACTGGCCTGCCCGAGGAGGCAAATAAGTATAATGGCCTGCCAGACAAAGGGTTAAAGCTATCAGATGGTTTAAACCAGGTCTTCCAGTGAAAAAAAAACTGAAATAAAGTATATTAAAAAAAATGTCTAAACTACTCAAATGTTAGAAGACCATGAAGTAACAATGTCGGCAGAATTTGAGTGTGTGACAAAGGAAAGACTGAATAACAAGAACCTTCTAAATAAGAGATGCCAACTCAATCTGGAATATTGTTGCCTAATAACAGCCCCTTTATAAGGCAACTGGCATTAAAATTTGCAGAACGTATTATAAATAATGTCACTGCTTGTATGAATAATTTTTACTGCATATAAGAATACTTTAGTAGGTTGGTAGACAGCAACCACCCAGGGAAGTACTACCGTCCTGCCAGATGACTGTGAAACAAAAACCTGTAACTGTTTTGCATGATGGTAGGATTGCTGGTTTCTTTTTCTGTCTCATAAACACGCTAGATAACAGGGATATCTTGCTACTCCTACTTACACTTTGGTCACACTTCACAGACACGCACATGCATATATATATATACATACATCTAGGTTTTTCTCCTTTTTCTAAATAGCTCTTGTTCTTTTTTATTTCTTCTATTGTCCATGGGGAAGTGGAAAAGAATCTTTCCTCCGTAAGCCATGCGTGTCGTATGAGGCGACAAAAATGCCGGGAGCAATGGGCTAGTAACCCCTTCTCCTGTATACATTTACTAAAAAAGAGAAGAAGAAAAACTTTATAAAACTGGGATGCTTAAATGTGCGTGGATGTAGTGCGGATGACAAGAAACAGATGATAGCTGATGTTATGAATGAAAAGAAGTTGGATGTCCTGGCTCTAAGCGAAACAAAGCTGAAGGGGGTAGGAGAGTTTCAGTGGGGGGAAATAAATGGGATTAAATCTGGAGTATCTGAGAGAGTTAGAGCAAAGGAAGGGGTAGCAGTAATGTTAAATGATCAGTTATGGAAGGAGAAAAGAGAATATGAATGTGTAAATTCAAGAATTATGTGGATTAAAGTAAAGGTTGGATGCGAGAAGTGGGTCATAATAAGCGTGTATGCACCTGGAGAAGAGAGGAATGCAGAGGAGAGAGAGAGATTTTGGGAGATGTTAAGTGAATGTATAGGAGCCTTTGAACCAAGTGAGAGAGTAATTGTGGTAGGGGACCTGAATGCTAAAGTAGGAGAAACTTTTAGAGAGGGTGTGGTAGGTAAGTTTGGGGTGCCAGGTGTAAATGATAATGGGAGCCCTTTGATTGAACTTTGTATAGAAAGGGGTTTAGTTATAGGTAATACATATTTTAAGAAAAAGAGGATAAATAAGTATACACGATATGATGTAGGGCGAAATGACAGTAGTTTGTTGGATTATGTATTGGTAGATAAAAGACTGTTGAGTAGACTTCAGGATGTACATGTTTATAGAGGGGCCACAGATATATCAGATCACTTTCTAGTTGTAGCTACACTGAGAGTAAAAGGTAGATGGGATACAAGGAGAATAGAAGCATCAGGGAAGAGAGAGGTGAAGGTTTATAAACTAAAAGAGGAGGCAGTTAGGGTAAGATATAAACAGCTATTGGAGGATAGATGGGCTAATGAGAGCATAGGCAATGGGGTCGAAGAGGTATGGGGTAGGTTTAAAAATGTAGTGTTAGAGTGTTCAGCAGAAGTTTGTGGTTACAGGAAAGTGGGTGCAGGAGGGAAGAGGAGCGATTGGTGGAATGATGATGTAAAGAGAGTAGTAAGGGAGAAAAAGTTAGCATATGAGAAGTTTTTACAAAGTAGAAGTGATGCAAGGAGGGAAGAGTATATGGAGAAAAAGAGAGAGGTTAAGAGAGTGGTGAAGCAATGTAAAAAGAGAGCAAATGAGAGAGTGGGTGAGATGTTATCAACAAATTTTGTTGAAAATAAGAAAAAGTTTTGGAGTGAGATTAACAAGTTAAGAAAGCCTAGAGAACAAATGGATTTGTCAGTTAAAAATAGGAGAGGAGAGTTATTAAATGGAGAGTTAGAGGTATTGGGAAGATGGAGGGAATATTTTGAGGAATTGTTAAATGTTGATGAAGATAGGGAAGCTGTGATTTCGTGTATAGGGCAAGGAGGAATAACATCTTGTAGGAGTGAGGAAGAGCCAGTTGTGAGTGTGGGGGAAGTTCGTGAGGCAGTAGGTAAAATGAAAGGGGGTAAGGCAGCCGGGATTGATGGGATAAAGATAGAAATGTTAAAAGCAGGTGGGGATATAGTTTTGGAGTGGTTGGTGCAATTATTTAATAAATGTATGGAAGAGGGTAAGGTACCTAGTGATTGGCAGAGAGCATGCATAGTTCCTTTGTATAAAGGCAAAGGGGATAAAAGAGAGTGCAAAAATTATAGGGGGATAAGTCTGTTGAGTGTACCTGGTAAAGTGTATGGTAGAGTTATAATTGAAAGAATTAAGAGTAAGACGGAGAATAGGATAGCAGATGAACAAGGAGGCTTTAGGAAAGGTAGGGGGTGTGTTGACCAGGTGTTTACAGTGAAACATATAAGTGAACAGTATTTAGATAAGGCTAAAGAGGTCTTTGTGGCATTTATGGATTTGGAAAAGGCGTATGACAGGGTGGATAGGGGGGCAATGTGGCAGATGTTGCAAGTGTATGGTGTAGGAGGTAGGTTACTGAAAGCAGTGAAGAGTTTTTACGAGGATAGTGAGGCTCAAGTTAGAGTATGTAGGAAAGAGGGAAATTTTTTCCCAGTAAAAGTAGGCCTTAGACAAGGATGTGTGATGTCACCGTGGTTGTTTAATATATTTATAGATGGGGTTGTAAGAGAAGTAAATGCGAGGGTCTTGGCAAGAGGCGTGGAGTTAAAAGATAAAGAATCACACACAAAGTGGGAGTTGTCACAGCTGCTCTTTGCTGATGACACTGTGCTTTTGGGAGATTCTGAAGAGAAGCTGCAGAGATTGGTGGATGAATTTGGTAGGGTGTGCAAAAGAAGAAAATTAAAGGTGAATACAGGAAAGAGTAAGGTTATGAGGATAACAAAAAGATTAGGTGATGAAAGATTGAATATCAGATTGGAGGGAGAGAGTATGGAGGAGGTGAACGTATTCAGATATTTGGGAGTGGACGTGTCAGCGGATGGGTCTATGAAAGATGAGGTGAATCATAGAATTGATGAGGGAAAAAGAGTGAGTGGTGCACTTAGGAGTCTGTGGAGACAAAGAACTTTGTCCTTAGAGGCAAAGAGGGGAATGTATGAGAGTATAGTTTTACCAACGCTCTTATATGGGTGTGAAGCGTGGGTGATGAATGTTGCAGCGAGGAGAAGGCTGGAGGCAGTGGAGATGTCATGTCTGAGGGCAATGTGTGGTGTCAATATAATGCAGAGAATTCGTAGTTTGGAAGTTAGGAGGAGGTGCGGGATTACCAAAACTGTTGTCCAGAGGGCTGAGGAAGGGTTGTTGAGGTGGTTCGGACATGTAGAGAGAATGGAGCGAAACAGAATGACTTCAAGAGTGTATCAGTCTGTAGTGGAAGGAAGGCGGGGTAGGGGTCGGCCTAGGAAGGGTTGGAGGGAGGGGGTAAAGGAGGTTTTGTGTGCGAGGGGCTTGGACTTCCAGCAGGCATGCGTGAGCGTGTTTGATAGGAGTGAATGGAGACAAATGGTTTTTAATACTTGACGTGCTGTTGGAGTGTGAGCAAAGTAACATTTATGAAGGGATTCAGGGAAACCGGCAGGCCGGACTTGAGTCCTGGAGATGGGAAGTACAGTGCCTGCACTCTGAAGGAGGGGTGTTAATGTTGCAGTTTAAAAACTGTAGTGTAAAGCACCCTTCTGGCAAGACAGTGATGGAGTGAATGATGGTGAAAGTTTTTCTTTTTCGGGCCACCCTGCCTTGGTGGGAATCGGCCAGTGTGATAATAAAAAAAAAAAAATAAGAATACTTTTCAATGTATGAATGAATTAGGTCACACATTTAAGTTATTGGGAAAGTCTCAAGTCCCTTAAATTTTACTCGCTGGAACGCAGGCGAGAAACACACAATTTACTGATGGAAAATACAGAAGGGATTGCTTCCAAATCTGCACACTGAAATTACTCCCTACGACGTCAGAAAGCTTTTGATAAATGCCCGCAATGAAAAGCAGCGGCTCTTAACTGAATCCGTGTACCTTCCCTTCAAATGTCAGACTAGGAACACATCTTGGTCTTCAAGAAACAACTTGACAGTTTCCTCCAAGCAGTTCACTATCAGCCTATCAGACCACCAACCCGGAGGCGTGATCAAGGACTGGATCGCGGGTGCCATGATACCCTCAATCATCAAGAGGTGGATAATTGATAGGTAGGAGAGTAACCATCGGTGAGGTGACAGAGGCCTTGCAATACCAAGAGTGACTCGCAACTCGCACATGTTTTACCTGTTACTGCTGAGATGAACCTCACCCTCAGACACTCACATCACTGGCCAGTCTTTCACAAGATTAAATAGATAATAATAAATTAAAACTGCATTCATGCGCACACACGCTTACACATACAATGGAGAGGGAAGCAGGAAGGGCAGAGCGGAGCAAGCCAAACTACTAGAGAGGGGACTACGCAAGACTGAGGAACTTCATGCACGAGGTTCAGTGGAACAGAGAAATAGCAGGGAAATCAGTCAATGAGATGATGGAATGTGTGACATCAATATGCAAGGCAGCAGAGGAGAGGGTCGTACCCAAGGACAACAAAAATATTGAGAAGGCCAGAACGAGCTCTTGGTTCATCCAGAGGTGTAGAGACCAGAACTAAATGAGCTAGAGAATGGAAGAAGTATAGGAGGAAAAGGACCCAGGAGAATAAGGAAAGTTGTTGAAGAGACAGAAATGAATATGCACAGGTAAGGAGAGAGGCCCAACGACAATACGGAAATGACATAGCAGCGAAAGCCAAGTCCGACCCAAAACTATTGTATAGTCACACCAGGAGGAAAACAACAGTCAAAGACCAGGTAATAACGGCAGAAGGAGAAATGACCGAGAAGTATGTGAGGAGTTCAACGTGAGATTAAAAGAAGTATTCACAGTGGAGACAGAAAGGACTCCTAAAGCACGGAGGGGTGGGATACACCACCAAATGCTAGACACAATACATACAACTGAGGAAGAGGTGAGGAGGGTGTGAAGTGACCTACATACCTCGAAGGCGATGGGGCTGGATGACATCTCTCCGTGGGTCATGAGAGAGGGAGCAAAGGTACTCTGTGTACCATTAACAATAATCTTCAACACATCTATCGAATCAGGGAAGTTCTCTGAGGTACGAAAGAGAGCAAATGTAGTCCCAATTTTTTAAAAAAGGAGACAGACATGCAGTACTAAACTACAGACCAGTATCACTGACATGCATAGTTTGCAAAGTCATGGAGAAGATTATCAGAAGAGTGGTGGAGCACCTAGAAAGGAATGAGCTTATCAACGACAACCAACAAAGATTCAGGGATGGGAAATCCTGTGTCACAAACCTACTGGAGTTCTATGACAAGGTGACAGCAGTAAGACAAAAGAGAGGGGTGGGCAGATTGCTTTTCCTTGGACTTTTGACACATTTCCAAACAAGAGATTAGTGCAAAATCCGAAGGACCAGGTGTTGGAGTGGGCGCCTGTGACGAGCGGGGTTCCACAGGGGTCATTCCTAGGACACCTGGAGTTTACCTGGAGAGAGTTCCGGGGGTCAACGCCCCCGCGGCCCGGTCTGTGACCAGGCCTCCTGGTGGATCAGAGCCTGATCAACCAGGCTGTTGCTGCTGGCTGCACGCAAACCAACGTACGAGCCACAGCCCGGCTGGTCAGGAACCGACTTTAGGTGCTTGTCCAGTGCCAGCTTGAAGACTGCCAGGGGTCTGTTGGTAATCCCCCTTATGTATGCTGGGAGGCAGTTGAACAGTCTCGGGCCCCTGACACTTATTGTATGGTCTCTTAACGTGCTAGTAACACCCCTGCTTTTCATTGGGGGGATGTTGCATCGTCTGCCAAGTCTTTTGCTTTCGTAGTGAGTGATTTTCGTGTGCAAGTTCGGTACTAGTCCCTCTAGGATTTTCCAGGTGTATATAATCATGTATCTCTCCCGCCTGCGTTCCAGGGAATACAGGTTTAGGAACTTCAAGCGCTCCCAGTAATTGAGGTGTTTTATCTCCGTTATGCGTGCCGTGAAGGTTCTCTGTACATTTTCTAGGTCAGCAATTTCACCTGCCTTGAAAGGTGCTGTTAGTGTGCAGCAATATTCCAGCCTAGATAGAACAAGTGACCTGAAGAGTGTCATCATGGGCTTGGCATCCCTAGTTTTGAAGGTTCACATTATCCATCCTGTCATTTTTCTAGCAGATGCGATTGATACAATGTTATGGTCCTTGAAGGTGAGATCCTCCGACATGATCACTCCCAGGTCTTTGACGTTGGTGTTTCGCTCTATTTTGTGGCCAGAATTTGTTTTGTACTCTGATGAAGATTTAATTTCCTCGTGTTTACCATATCTGAGTAATTGAAATTTCTCATCGTTGAACTTCATATTGTTTTCTGCAGCCCACTGAAAGATTTGGTTGATGTCCGCCTGGAGCCTTGCAGTGTCTGCAATGGAAGACACTGTCATGCAGATTCGGGTGTCATCTGCAAAGGAAGACACGGTGCTGTGGCTGACATCCTTGTCTATGTCGGATATGAGGATGAGGAACACGATGGGAGCGAGTACTGTGCCTTGTGGAACAGAGCTTTTCACCGTAGCTGCCTCGGACTTTACTCTGTTGACGACTACTCTCTGTGTTCTGTTAGTGAGGAAATTATAGATCCATCGACCGACTTTTCCTGCTATTCCTTTAGCACGCATTTTGTGCGCTATTACGCCATGGTCACACTTGTCGAAGGCTTTTGCAAAGTCTGTATATATTACATCTACATTCTTTTTGTCTTCTAGTGCATTTAGGACCTTGTCGTAGTGATCCAATAGTTGAGACAGACAGGAGCGACCTGTTCTAAACCCATGTTGCCCTGGGTTGTGTAACTGATGGATTTCTAGATGGGTGGTGATCTTGGTTCTTAGGACCCTTTCAAAGATTTTTATGATATGGGATGTTAGTGCTATCGGTCTGTAGTTCTTTGCTGTTGCTTTACTGCCCCCTTTGTGGAGTGGGGCTATGTTGTTTTTAGTAACTGTGGGACGACCCCCGTGTCCATGCTCCCTCTCCATAGGATGGAAAAGGCAGTTCTTGATGAACACGGAGTTCCATGAGTCTGGCCCTGGGGCAGAGTGCATGGGCTTGTCATTTATCGCCTGTACGAAGTCATTTGGCGTCAGGATAACATCGGATAGGCTTGTGTTAACCAAATTTTGTGGCTCTCATAAAAAATTCATTTTGATCTTCGACTCTCAGTCTGGTTAGCGGCTTGCTAAAAACTGAGTCATATTGGGACTTAAGTAGCTCACTCATTTCCTTGCTGTCATCTGTGTAGGACCCATCTTGTTTAAGTAGGGGCCCAATACTGGACGTTGTTCTCGACTTTGATTTGGCATAGGAGAAGAAATACTTTGGGTTTCTTTCGATTTCATTTATGGCTTTTAGTTCTTCCCGCGATTCCTGACTCCTATAAGATTCCTTTAGCTTAAGTTCGATGATTGCTATTTCTCTGACCAGTGTCTCCCTACGCATTTCAGATATATTGACCTCTTTTAGCCGCTCTGTTATTCTTTTCCGTCGCCTGTAAAGGGAGCGCCTGTCTCTTTCTATTTTACATCTACTCCTCCTTTTTCTTAGAGGAATAAGCCTTGTGCATACATCGAGTGCCACCAAGTTAATCTGTTCTAGGCATAAGTTGGGGTCTGTGTTGCTTAGTATATCTTCCCAGCTTATATCGGTTAGGACTTGGTTTACTTGGTCCCACTTTATGTTTTTGTTATTGAAGTTGAATTTGGTGAATGCTCCCTCGTGACTAGTCTCATTATGTCGGTCTGGGGCTCCACGCATACATGTCTGAACCTCAATTATGTTGTGATCTGAGTATATTGTTTTTGATATGGTGACATTTCTTATCAGATCATCATTGTTAGTGAAGATGAGGTCTAGTGTATTCTCCAGTCTAGTAGGCTCTATTATTTGCTGGTTTAAATTGAATTTTGTGCAGAGATTTAAAAGCTCGTGTGAGTGTGAGTTTTCATCAGAGCTGCCTCCTGGTGTTATTACTGCAACAATATTATTTGCTATATTCCTCCATTTTAGGTGCCTTAAGTTGAAATCCCCCAGGAGCAAGATGTTGGGTGCAGGAGCTGGAAGATTTTCCAGACAGTGGTCAATTTTTAACAGTTGTTCCTGGAATTGCTGGGATGTTGCATCCGGAGGCTTGTAGACTACCACAATGACTAGGTTTTGGTTCTCGGTGCTGTTTCTGGTATATGTGAATGACATGACGGAAGGAATAGACTCAGAAGTGTCCTTGTTTGCAGACGATGTCAAGTTAATGAGAATTCAATCGGAGGAGGACCAGGTAGGACTACAAAGGGATCTGGACAGGCTGCAGGCCTGGTCCAGCAAATGGTTTCTAGAGTTCAACCCCACCAAGTGCAAAGCCATGAAAATCGGGGAAGGGCAAAGAAGACCGCAGGCAGAATACAGTTTAGGGGGCCAAAGACTACAAACCTCACTCAAGGAAAAGATCTTGGAGTGAGTATGACACCGAACACATCCGAGGAGCACGTCAACCAAGTAATTGCTACGGCATACGGGCGACTAGGAAACCTAAGAATAGCATTCCGATATCTCAGTAAGGAGTCGTTCAGGACTCTGTACACCGTGTACATCAAGCCTATACTGGAGTGTGTAGCACCAGTTTTGGAACTCACACCTGGCCAAGCACATCAAGAAATTAGAGAAAGTGCAAAGGTTTGCAATGAGACTAGTCCCAGAGTTAAGGGGCATATCCTATGAGGAGAAGTTAAGGGAAATAGACCTGACGACACTGGAGGACGTGAGGGGCGGGAGGAGGGGGGGTAGGACATAACATAAAATACTAAGAGGAATCGACAAGGTGGACAGGGTCAGGATGTTCCAGACATGGGACACACCAACAAGGGTCACAATTGGAAGTTGAAGACTCAGATGAGTCACAGGGATGTTAGGAAGTATTTCTTCAGTCACGGAGTTGTCAGGAAGTGGAACAGCCTGGAAAGGAAGGTGGAGGCAGGATCCATACATAGCTTTAAGAAGAGGTATGATAAAGCTCACGGAGCAGGGAGTGACCTAGCAGCGACCAGTGAAGAAGCAGGGTCAGGAGTTATGACTCGACCCCTGCAACCACAATTTCGTGAGTACACACGTACACAAAGGAGCTGTGAATCGACTCATGCAACCACAAATAGGTGAGTATACACACACACACACATAAAAAAATAATGCAAAATGAGGGTGGGTTGGATAGTAATGTATACAGCAGCTGCATGGATGGCGCTTACACCTTCACAGGAACACGGGAAAACTTTACAAGGTGCAGAAGTTGGCCACCAGGCTGCTCCCTTAAATCACAAAGTTGAGCTGTGATGATAAGTTCAAAGAGAGATTAACCAAACAGCTCTAGAGCATATTAAACTCTTGAGAGAATATGATCACAACATACAAGATATTGACGGCATTAACAGTTGAAAAAATAAACATGTTATACAGAGGTAGGATCACAATGAGGGGACATGATCACAACATAGATGATACTCAGGGACACTGATAAAGTACACACACACACACACAATGCTGCTACGTAGTGCTGGCAGCATAACGAGGGGACATGATCACAGCACAGAAGATACTCAGGGACACGGATAAGGTACACACACACACAATGCTGCTACATAGTGCTGGCAGCATAACGAGGGGACATGATCACAACACAGAAGATACTCAGGGATACGGATAAGGTACACACACACACAATGCTGCTACATAGTGCTGGCAGCATAACGAGGGGACATGATCACAACACAGAAGATACTCAGGGACACGGGTAAGGTACACACACACACACAATGCTGCTACATAGTGCTGGCAGCATAACGAGGGGACATGATCACAACACAGAAGATACTCAGGGACACGGATAAGGTACACACACACAATGCTGCTACATAGTGCTGGCAGCATAACGAGGGGACATGATCACAACACAGAAGATACTCAGGGACACGGATAAGGTACACACACACAATGCTGCTACATAGTGCTGGCAGCATAACGAGGGGACATGATCACAACACAGAAGATACTCAGGGACACGGATAAGGTACACACACACACAATGCTGCTACATAATGCTGGCAGCATAACGAGGGGACATGATCACAACACAGAAGATACTCAGGGACACGGGTAAGGTACACACACACACAATGCTGCTACATAATGCTGGCAGCATAACGAGGGGACATGATCACAACACAGAAGATACTCAGGGACACGGGTAAGGTACACACACACACAATGCTGCTACATAATGCTGGCAGCATAACGAGGGGACATGATCACAACACAGAAGATACTCAGGGACACGGATAAGGTACACACACACACAATGCTGCTACATAATGCTGGCAGCATAACGAGGGGACATGATCACAACACAGAAGATACTCAGGGACACGGATAAGGTACACACACACACAATGCTGCTACATAATGCTGGCAGCATAACGAGGGGACACGAAAGCAAGCTGAACATTCATGTTATCCACAGAACTGAAAGATGTAACACCTGAGTGTATGGACGCATTAAGGCGACCGCAGTGAGGCTAACTCCATACACAGCTTCAAGTGTATACACCACAAGACCAGTGAGTCATCAAAGGCACCAACACAAGACATGAATATTAAAACAAAATTAGGGAGCAAATTTCCAGTTGAATATGACTAATTAGGTAAGTGATGTGTGTGTGTGTGTGTGTGTGTGAGAGAGAGAGAGAGAGAGAGAGAGAGAGAGAGAGAGAGAGAGAGAGAGAGAGAGAGAGAGAGAGAGACCAGGGAAGATGACCTGGATGCCAGTAGACAGCACCACACTCACCTGGATGCTAGTAGACAGCGCCACACTCACCTGGATGCTAGTAGACAGCGCCACACTCACCTGGATGCTAGTAGACAGCACCACACTCACCTGGATGCTAGTAGACAGCGCCACACTCACCTGGATGCTAGTAGACAGCGCCACACTCACCTGGATGCTAGTAGACAGCACCACACTCACCTGGATGCTAGTAGACAGCACCACACTCACCTGGATGCTAGTAGACAGCGCCACACTCACCTGGATGCTAGTAGACAGCGCCACACTCACCTGGATGCTAGTAGACAGCACCACACTCACCTGGATGCCAGTAGACAGCACCACACTCACCTGGATGCCAGTAGACAGCACCACACTCACCTGGATGCCAGTAGACAGCACCACACTCACCTGGATGCCAGTAGACAGTACCACACTCACCTGGATGCTAGTAGACAGCACCACACTCACCTGGATGCTAGTAGACAGCACCACACTCACCTGGATGCCAGTAGACAGCACCACACTCACCTGGATGCTAGTAGACAGCACCACACTCACCTGGATGCCAGTAGACAGCACCACACTCACCTGGATGCCAGTAGACAGCACCACACTCACCTGGATGTCAGTAGACAGCACCACACTCACCTGGATGCCAGTAGACAGCACCACACTCACCTGGATGCTAGTAGACAGCGCCACACTCACCTGGATGCTAGTAGACAGCACCACACTCACCTGGATGCCAGTAGACAGCACCACACTCACCTGGATGCCATTAGACAGCACCACACTCACCTGGATGCTAGTAGACAGCGCCACACTCACCTGGATGCTAGTAGACAGCACCACACTCACCTGGATGCCAGTAGACAGCACCACACTCACCTGGATGCCAGTAGACAGCACCACACTCACCTGGATGCCAGTAGACAGTACCACACTCACCTGGATGCTAGTAGACAGCACCACACTCACCTGGATGCTAGTAGACAGCACCACACTCACCTGGATGCCAGTAGACAGCACCACACTCACCTGGATGCTAGTAGACAGCACCACACTCACCTGGATGCCAGTAGACAGCACCACACTCACCTGGATGCCAGTAGACAGCACCACACTCACCTGGATGTCAGTAGACAGCACCACACTCACCTGGATGCTAGTAGACAGCACCACACTCACCTGGATGCTAGTAGACAGCACCACACTCACCTGGATGCCAGTAGACAGCACCACACTCACCTGGATGCCATTAGACAGCACCACACTCACCTGGATGCCAGTAGACAGCACCACACTCACCTGGATGCCATTAGACAGCACCACACTCACCTGGATGCCAGTAGACAGCACCACACTCACCTGGATGCCAGTAGACAGCACCACACTCACCTGGATGCTAGTAGACAGCACCACACTCACCTGGATGCCATTAGACAGCACCACACTCACCTGGATGCTAGTAGACAGCACCACACTCACCTGGATGCCATTAGACAGCACCACACTCACCTGTGAAAGAGAAAATTAACATCAACACCAGGTTGAAGAGACTGACACACACGAGGTATATGTTCGTCATTCACCTGCACAGTAAGCATTAAAATTTTGGAAAAAAAACGAATAAATATTTACACTGAATATTGAACAGTTGTCATAAGAGTGGTTTTAAATACATCAACTTAAGCCAAGATACTTAAAACACGAACAGTTTCATGTATATGTCATGAAATAAGAACAAGTGATGTCATAGGTGTAGCAACAGAGACAGGTGCAGCAACAGGTTCGTCTTCACACAGGTGTAAGCAGACACACAGAAGTAATGACTTGAAGAGATGACAGGACACAGAGTACAACCTGGAGGGAAGGATGGGAGGGGGGTATGCTACAACCTGGAGGGAAGGATGGGAGGGGGGGTATGCTACAACCTGGAGGGAAGGATGGGAGGGGGGGTATGCTACAACCTGGAGGGAAGGATGGGAGGGGGGGTATGCTACAACCTGGAGGGAAAGGTGGGAGGGGGGTATGCTACAACCTGGAGGGAAGGATGGGAGGGACGGTACGCTACAACCTGGAGGGAAGGATGGGAGGGACGGTACGCTACAACCTGGAGGGAAGGATGGGAGGGACGGTATGCTACAACCTGGAGGGAAGGATGGGAGGGACGGTATGCTACAACCTGGAGGGAAGGATTGGAGGGGGGTATGCTACAACCTGGAGGGAAGGATGGGAGTGGGGTATGCTACAGCCTGGAGGGAAGGATGGGAGGGGGTATGCTACAACCTGGAGGGAAGGGTGGGAGGGGGGTATGCTACAACCTGGAGGGAAGGATGGGAGGGGGGTATGCTACAACCTGGAGGGAAGGGTGGGAAGGGGGTATGCTACAACCTGGAGGGAAGGATGGGAGGGAGGGTATGCTACAACCTGGAGGGAAGGGTGGGAAGGGGGTATGCTACAACCTGGAGGGAAGGGTGGGAGGGGGGTATGCTACAACCTGGAGGGAAGGGTGGGAAGGGGGTATGCTACAACCTGGAGGGAAGGATGGGAGGGAGGGTATGCTACAACCTGGAGGGAAGGGTGGGAAGGGGGTATGCTACAACCTGGAGGGAAGGATGGGAGGGAGGGTATGCTACAACCTGGAGGGAAGGATGGGAGGGAGGGTATGCTACAACCTGGAGGGAAGGATGGGAGGGAGGGTATGCTACAACCTGGAGGGAAGGATGGGAGGGAGGGTATGCTACAGCCTGGAGGGAAGGATGGGAGGGGGTATGCTACAACCTGGAGGGAAGGGTGGGAGGGGGTATGCTACAACCTGGAGGGAAGGATGGGAGGGGGATATGCTACAACCTGGAGGGAAGGGTGGGAAGGGGGTATGCTACAACCTGGAGGGAAGGATGGGAGGGAGGGTATGCTACAACCTGGAGGGAAGGGTGGGAAGGGGGTATGCTACAACCTGGAGGGAAGGATGGGAGGGAGGGTATGCTACAACCTGGAGGGAAGGATGGGAGGGAGGGTATGCTACAACCTGGAGGGAAGGATGGGAGGGAGGGTATGCTACAACCTGGAGGGAAGGATGGGAGGGAGGGTATGCTACAACCTGGAGGGAAGGATGGGAGGGGGTATGCTACAACCTGGAGGGAAGGGTGGGAGGGGGTATGCTACAACCTGGAGGGAAGGATGGGAGGGGGATATGCTACAACCTGGAGGGAAGGGTGGGAAGGGGGTATGCTACAACCTGGAGGGAAGGATGGGAGGGAGGGTATGCTACAACCTGGAGGGAAGGGTGGGAAGGGGGTATGCTACAACCTGGAGGGAAGGATGGGAGGGAGGGTATGCTACAACCTGGAGGGAAGGATGGGAGGGAGGGTATGCTACAACCTGGAGGGAAGGATGGGAGGGAGGGTATGCTACAACCTGGAGGGAAGGATGGGAGGGAGGGTATGCTACAGCCTGGAGGGAAGGATGGGAGGGGGTATGCTACAACCTGGAGGGAAGGGTGGGAGGGGGGTATGCTACAACCTGGAGGGAAGGGTGGGAAGGGGGTATGCTACAACCTGGAGGGAAGGATGGGAGGGAGGGTATGCTACAACCTGGAGGAAAGGGTGGGAGGGGGGTATGCTACAACCTGGAGGGAAGGATGGGAGGGAGGGTATGCTACAACCTGGAGGGAAGGATGGGAGGGAGGGTATGCTACAACCTGGAGGGAAGGATGGGAGGGAGGGTATGCTACAACCTGGAGGGAAGGATGGGAGGGAGGGTATGCTACAACCTGGAGGGAAGGATGGGAGGGAGGGTATGCTACAACCTGGAGGGAAGGATGGGAGGGAGGGTATGCTACAACCTGGAGGGAATGATGGGAGGGAGGGTATGCTACAACGTACAAAGGAGATAGATCTTGGGGTAACCACTGTACCAAGTGCATCACCAGACATATAAAACGTGTAACTTGTATGACATCTGCAAGACTAGCTAACGTAAGAACTGCAGTCAGGAGCCTGTAGGGAGGTTCATTCAGGGCAGAGAGCGCCTCCACCTCCCCCCGAACCTTCATTTTTTGTGACCCACGAACACTCGCGCAAAAACTATATTTTACTTATCTTAAAATTTCTTTGTGTGTTTGTATCCACTCTAGTTATCAAAAGTCTGCAATGATGCTGGTACAGGAAGTGAGAGTGTTGAACCACTACGACAGACTTAACAATGATGCTGGTACAGGAAGTGAGAGTGATGGACCACTACGACAGGCTTAACAATGATGCTGGTACAGGAAGTGATAGTGATGAACCACTACGACAGACTTAACAATGATGCTGGTACAGGAAGTGAGAGTGATGGACCACTACGACAGACTTAACAATGATGCTGGTACAGGAAGCGAGAGTGATGAACCACTACGACAGACTTAACAATGATCCTGGTACAGGAATTGAGAGTGATGAACCACTACGACAGACTTAACAATGATGCTGGTACAGGAAGTGAGAGTGATGAACCACTACGACAGACTTAACAATGATGCTGGTACAGGAAGTGAGAGTGATGGACCACTACGACAGACTTAACAATGATGCTGGTACAGGAAGTGAGAGTGATGAACCACTACGACAGACTTAATGATGCTGGTACAGGAAGTGAGAGTGATGAACCACTACGACAGACTTAACAATGATGCTGGTACAGGAAGTGAGAGTGATGGACCACTACGACAGACTTAACAATGATGCTGGTACAGGAAGTGAGAGTGATGGAACACTACGACAGACTTAACAATGATGCTGGTACAGGAAGCGAGAGTGATGAACCACTACGACAGACTTAACAATGATGCTGGTACAGGAAGTGAGAGTGATGAACCACTACGACAGACTTAACAATGATGCTGGTACAGGAAGCGAGAGTGATGAACCACTACGACAGACTTAACAATGATGCTGGTACAGGAAGCGAGAGTGATGGACCACTACGACAGACTTAACAATGATGCTGGTACAGGAAGCGAGAGTGATGAACCACTACGACAGACTTAACAATGATGCTGGTACAGGAAGCGAGAGTGATGAACCACTACGACAGACTTAAGGAATTAAGACCGTTACAACAGAGGAGGACCAGGGAAGACATGACCAACACATGTAAAATGTTCTGAGAATCAGATACAGTGCACAAGGAAAGGTTGCTTGAGATTAGTGGAGAAGGAGCCAGGAGCTAAAGATGGCTGCTAAAGGCATTCAGAAAGACTTTTTTTTAACAGATTTTAAGTGATAAGAGGATCGTACTTGCATGGAGAGATGCTGGAAGCAAAGAGCGTACACAGTTTTAAGAGTAAATATACTCGCGCTTTGGATGTCAGCAATCAATAAAGCAAGTCGATAGGAATTAAAGAGGCGGAACCAAAAGCCCTACGACTCGACCCCTGCAAACACAACTACTTCAGTACAACTACGTGCACTCAGGTACACGTCCAGACAAAAGAATAAATATAGATCAAACTGATGTATTTTAAGCACAGTGAGAAGCAGATAGTGATTTATATAATGTTTTCTAGTTACAGCAACTTAAATATAATTATGAAATACGTACACATCAGTGGTACAAATATGTATCACATCTTTTGTTACCTGTGTACGTGTGTGTGTAAAGGACGAACACAGCTCCTGTATGTGGTACACATGCATACATTATCATGGGGAGCGCTAAATCTGTAGGGATTATACAACGTCTGTGGGGGGGGAGGGGGAGGTGGAAGGCATTCAGACTTAACTCAGGGAAGTGGAGCACAGATTCAATTCCCTAGATCAAGAGCCCCTAACCTGCGTCAAGGAAGCTCCATTGAGGGGACACACACACACACACACACACACACACACACACACACACACACACACACACACACACACACACACACACACACACACACACACACACACACAAACTTGGTAAGATGAACGGGGATGGATGGTTTGAGGCGTGAAATATGTATACTAGGGAACAGTTAGGATTTAATAGGCAAATGAATCACAGAGATGCCGAAGTAAAAGTGATTAGGAGTAGAATGACCTGAATGTAGTATTAGAGGCACATTCTATACAGAGTTTTAACAATAGGTATGACGACCTTGTTAAAAGCAGGACCAGGAGCCGAGAACTCGAGCCCAGCAACCATAAATAGACGAGTACATACTCTCTCTCTCCCTCTCTCTCTCCCTCTCTCTCTCTCTCTCTCTCTCTCTCCCTCTCTCTCTCTCTCTCTCCCTCTCTCTCTCTCCCTCTCTCCCTCTCTCTCTCTCTCTCTCTCTCTCACTCGACCTTATAATCTCCCCTTGACACACTCAACTTCATAATCCAATTACGGCGCTTTATCAAAAATTTTTTTTTCTTTCTTTTGCCGTTAACTTCAAGTGAGGAAACAGGAGAAGTTGGTACAAGTAAGATGTTCACTTACTCTATCACTTCTCCAGCGAGGAGCCAGTGTCTTCGCACACTCAACTTGCTAGTAATATATTTCTTCACTTGAAGGCAGCTATTTTTCCCCCTAGATGGGATAATTTTGCAATAAATGTCATGAAGGATCTGTTCTAATTTTAGCGAGCAAGAGAGTATGCTCCATTTTCTTGGTCTGCTTGCCACCCATCTCATCTGCGACTGCATGACAGTAGAGAACAGAGCAAGACGCCTTATCTCTCGCCTGGACCCATCCTGGATTCATCTGTCATCTCAGCAAAGCCTTCAACACAGGAGGGATGTCTTACTGTTATGTACAAGGCCAATATTGTCAAAGTACCACACTTGGATCCACTTCGAGGACAGCGTGAAGCAAGTTTCTATACCACAAGACGGGCAGGAAGCAGCAACTTCACTCTGGCTGTAACCTTCTCCAGAACATCACTCCATCTGAGATCATTTATTCCCAGGATGACTCGAGTATGGAACACATTCGTACAGCATTATGATGTCAACGAGATAAAAATGATGAAAATGCTGGCCCACAGATGGCTCTAACTTCATCCTCTTCCCTACTTGTATGTTTCATAACAATGAAATATGCTTTCAAATGAGCTTATGTAGGTAACAGTTTTTAGCTTGTCAATAAAGTTAGGAATCCTTAACCTAACCTCGTCAAACGCTGTGTAAAAAGAAATCGTCATGTCGACTGGATATTCAGTAAACCACCTAACACAGGGCGACATCGCCGCTTGTAAAATACAGATGAAAAGTTTGATTTTTCTTGGTCCTCTATCAATAGTTTAGTTATAACCACGAGAGCCGTAACCTCGGGCAACAGCAGCGCTCCCACATCAGTTACAGCAGCAAGTCTGGTGGTCAAACATCACTCTCACAGCTCCTCAGAATCATCAGCAATGCTGGGGAGGGGGGATGTTGTGGAAAGTGAATCTCAATAACAGGATAAAAGACACACGCGTCAGAAACAAGAAACTTTGTAGCTTTGACCTTATCTCTTTATTTACCAAGGTTCCTCTCTCTCTCTCACACGAATTACTGACCGTCCCCAGAACACTTAGAATGGACTCTAACCTCCCTATTACTACCAAAGAGTTACTCGATGTATACCTTTGATATATACCTATGATGAGTTTCGAAAGTCTTTACACTCCAGGAGCCCGCCCATGGACCAGGCTATGATAGAGCCATGTGTAAACTACTTCTGGGAATTCCATTTAAAAGCAGCCATTTGGCATGACCATGGGGCTGCCCACTAAGCGCACTCATGGCATTCCCGTAGATGTTGATAAATTAGACACATGTGCAACTCTTGGGTATCTTTATTGAGGAAACGTTTCGCCACACAGTGGCTTCATCAGTCCATACAAAGGAGAATCTTGAAGAACAGGAGGAGAATGAGGTAATCAGTCCCTCAACCTTGAGTCGATGTGGTCAGTCCATCAACTCAAGGTTGAGGGACTGATTACCTCATTCTCCTCCTGTTCTTCAAGATTCTCCTTTGTATGGACTGATGAAGCCACTGTGTGGCGAAACGTTTCCTCAATAAAGATACCCAAGAGTTGCACATGTGTCTAATTTATCAACATGTCGGTTCTCTGAACCATTCATCTACAATTCCCGTACATGGAGCACTGAGAAAAATATATTAAAGGTCTACATTCTGAGTGGGGTAACATGGCTTAGATATGTCGACGTCATCCTGGAGTTTCTGGAGTTTATCTGGAGAGAGTTCCGGGGGTCAACGCCCCCGCGGCCCGGTCTGTGACCAGGCCTCCTTAGGTCAGTGTCCCAGGATGCGACCCACACCAGTCGACTAACACCCAGGTACCCATTTTACTGATGGGGAACATAGACAACAGGTGGAAAGAAACACGTCCAATGTTTCTACTCTGGCTGGGAATCGAACCCAGGCCCTCATCGTGTGAAGCGAGAGCGTTAACCACCAGGCCACCAGAGCCTGGTCACTGTTCCAACACCTTCAACATTGTTATTGACAAACTGTGAAGAATCTCCAGTCAAATTCACAACTGAAGTGGAAGAAAAGACAAGCATGCTCTTCCTGGACATAACTAAAAACTAGATTATAGTATCGTCTGCAAACCCACTAACAAAGATGATTTACTGCGTTCTGTAACCACAATAGAAAACGTAGGACGATTATATTGGTTTCTTCGTCAGTGAAATTGCATTGATAAAACTTTTTTTTGAACTTTGCTATAAAGCAGTAAGTACCTCACCAGTGATCGCAGGAAAAAAAAAGACAAAATACTACATAACGCAAGACAAGATTCCAACCCCAGCAAATACATAGTACTACCAGTCAGCAACACAAACAATAACCTCTCCAACTCCCTGTAAACCAAAGCCACATCATGATTGCCAACATATCCTTCAACTTCATAAAAGATAGTTGAAAACCGTAAACAAGCAGTCTCTGCCGGCGTTTACATACAATGTATAGTTGTAATAAGTATGACGTGGGTGAAACCATCAGGGATCTGAACACAACACCACCTGCCCGAGGGATGACTGTATGACGTGCGTGAAACCATCAGACATCTGAACACAGCAACACCTGCCCGAGGGATGACTGTATGACGTGCGTGAAACCATCAGAGATCTGAACACAGCAACACCTGCCCGAGGGATGACTGTATGACGTGGGTGAAACCATCAGGGATCTGAACACAGCAACACCTGCCCGAGGGATGACTGTATGACGTGCGTGAAACCATCAGACATCTGAACACAGCAACACCTGCCCGAGGGATGACTGTATGACGTGCGTGAAACCATCAGAGATCTGAACACAGCAACACCTGCCCGAGGGATGACTGTATGACGTGGGTGAAACCATCAGAGATCTGAACACAGCAACACCTGCCCGAGGGATGACTGTATGACGTGGGTGAAACCATCAGAGATCTGAACACAGCAACACCTGCCCGAGGGATGACTGTATGACGTGGGTGAAACCATCAGAGATCTGAACACAGCAACACCTGCCCGAGGGATGACTGTATGACGTGGGTGAAACCATCAGAGATCTGAACACAGCAACACCTGCCCGAGGGATGACTGTATGACGTGGGTGAAACCATCAGAGATCTGAACACAGCAACACCTGCCCGAGGGATGACTTTAACAACACTTATTCTATTCACTCAAAAATTTCCTGACGCCAAATCAATTATCAGAGACGCAGTCAGACATACTAGGCAATGCTTGGAATAAGCTCTGATTGCAACCACTAATACCATGACACAAATCCGATCATTCATAAATTTCAGAAACACTGAGCAAACTCATTCTCTCAAGACATGCTATTGCTATTACATACAACAATGGAGGAGCACTGCAAGTGATCTACTAGCCCATCCTAATTTTAAAGCATTAAATGATTTCAGTTGGTTGAGTCACATCACAACAGGTGAAGTCACCCTCCCAACTCTGCATCTTACCTCACTCCTCCAGTAAATATATGCTCTGCTTGGCTCTAAGAATTGGTAAAAGTCCCTGGTGGACGAACCGTAATCACAATAAAATGCCAAAAACTGCATATTATACCATCAACACTGACCTAGAGGTTAAAACTTGTATTTAGCCTCCTAGACACACCTAGTGCAAACCCTCTTGACACGCATGTTTTTACTGTGAAAATTCATCTTAACCTTCTTACACACACACACACACACACACACAGTACTTCCTGTGCACATAAACCCAGTTTGGAGAACCAAGGCCCTAGACCCCTTAAACCACACTTTGATGCCTCTACTAAACCATACGTTGATGCCCTTACTAAAGCAGTCTCTGACGTACTCACGAGCCTAAAACCAAGTTTCTCACCGAGTATCAATATGAGGCACTGACAGGGAAAAGCAAGTGGGGCTCTTAGCATGGGAAGTAAGCACCCCATCCAGCAGCACCAGCACTGCCGCACTGCTCCTCGCCCTCACCCACACAAAACACCCCCAAAAATTCGCCATTCGCGCAAATTATGGCGTCCATAATCGCCGCAGCCGTGACAGCGTAAGATTATCCGTGCACCCATCAATGTTTCCAAACGAATTCGGAAACGTGAAAAAAATTGCGTACAATAATCTATTTCAATATCGCGCCATAACATACATATGTAATTCACTTGCTTTATAGTGATTTCGACATCCCTACGAGGCTCTAAAAATTCAGTGCGAGGTCTGGAGAGATGATGCAGCCAGAGCTCATCGTACGATACTTTTTACGATGTGCTACGATACTTCTTCCTACACCCCCCTCCCTTCCCAACCAATCCCCATCACAGCTTTCACCCTCCCAACATTCTCCCCGTCTCCCCCCTATTCCAACTCCCATCCCATCACCGCCATCTCCCTCTATGTCTGTCTGTCTGTCTGTTTCCGTCTCTCTCTCTCTCTCTCTCTCTCTCTCTCTGCTACGTGATACGATATCGTGGGAAGGTGAGTAGTGAACAAAGCAGAGGTTGTGCCCAGCTTGTCTCACATGGTCGACTAACATAGTGTCAGGACTAACTAACACAGTGACAGGACTAACACAGCGGCAGGACTAACACAGTGGCAGGACTAACACAGTGGCAGGACTAACTATCACAGTGGCAGGACTAACTCACACAGTGGCAGGATTAATTCACATAGTCGCAAGACTAACTCACACAGTGGCATGACTCACTCACAGTGGCAGGACTAACTCACACAGTGGCAGGACTAACACAGTGGCAGGACTAACTCGTACAGTGGCAGGACTAACTCACACAGTGGCAGGACTAACACAGTGACAGGACTAATTCACACAGTGGCAGGACTAACTCACACAGTGGCAGGACTAACTCACACAGTGGCAGGACTAACTCACAGAGTAGCAGGATTAACTCACACAGTGGCAGGACTAACTCACAGAGTGGCAGGACTAACGCACAGAGTGGCAGGACGAACTCACACGGTGGCAGGACTAACACAGTGACAAGACTAATTCACACAGTGGCAGGACTAACTCACACAGTGGCAGGACTAACTCACACAGTGGCAGGACTAACTCACACAGTAGCAGGACTCACACAGTAGCAGGACTAACTCACACAGTGGCAGGACTAACTCACACAGTAGCAGGACTATCCCACACAGTGGCAGGACTAACTCACACAGTAGCAGGATTAACTCACACAGTGGCAGGACTAACTCACACGGTAGCAAAGAATATACAAACCACTATTCTCCGGTTGTGACCAAGAAGTTAACACAGGGGAAAGGGGAAGAAGAACTATTCTCAAGGGATGATACCTGTGAGGGGTAGAAGAACAGGTAATGAGGGAAGGGAGAAGCTCCCCTCAGAGTAGTGATGCTCTGAGGGGAGCATCACTACTCTGAGGGAAGTAGTGATGCTCCCACAACACTCCAATATTCTTTACCCACACGACAACCAATTTTAACACAAACATATCTGTTTGTGACTATATAAAGCCCATTGTGTGGGCGAAACGTAGTCAATAAAGAATCGCATTATATTGCATTTGTTTCTATTTTTCCGTCGTGTCGGTATTTTATACCATTAATCTCAAAGTTCATCATACGTCAGTCTTTAGTTACTGAATGGAGATCAATGTTCCTATTTATTTAAAATGGCAAAAATGGTGACTCGCCCAACCCAATTACAACACAAACCTTGCTTACCGGAAAGCACACCAGGGCTGGAAATTTGAAGCCGACCAAGACAATCATTCTCCATTTATCGTACGGAATTCAACGACTCCAAATTATTTAAACAATTTTAGCCTACAGACAACTTTCCTCCTGCACACTAACGAACCTTAATCAACACGATCCTTTTTTACACATAAAAATTGACAGATCTGCAGCTAAACACTTCAACTTCACTCTCCACCATCGTCGAAGTAGGAGGCACCAGTTTTAAACGTTTGCAGCCAAGCAGGAAAGCTTTTTTTTTGTCAAGTTATTGAAGCCCTTCCAGGAATCTTGGACTGTGTGCCACAACTTTGGTTGTAAGGCTCCTGCACATGCCAAATTATTGCATGAATCACAAGATAATTACCATATCTCAGCACTGAAATTCTGAAGCTGATTAGCTGAGGCCTTCCCGTATTATGAACAAAGTAAATAAAGAAAATTTGGAGGAAGAAAAAAAGAAAACAATTAGATGAACACTTAAAGGTCCTCCCCTTTGGCAGCAAATAATAATAATAATAATAATAATAATAATAATAATAATAATATCTACAGTTCAATTAAAAAATACTTCACGATATAAGACAAACTGGGAGCACCAGATCTGCCATGTTCAACAATGTTCAAAACCCTGCCGGTCAGCAGACGAGTCGCGAGGTGCTGAATGCAATGGTAACTGATCTTCAGGATCTGTCCTAGCTCATTTTTGAGAGAATACAAAGGTTATGTAGAACTAGCCACCAGTAACAGATGTCGCTAGAATGTAAAGTAACCTCAGTATCCTGGAGTGTAGAAGATGCTACCTCAGCATCTTATGAGAGGGTTAGGACTACTTAAAGGAAAGTCAAGGGGTACAAGAGTACCTCAGGGAAAGGGTGCGAGTTGAAGGATACCAGATAAGGAATGACGGGATGTGCTGGGGTTCAGATTACCCGAAGGGGAGTGAAGAGGGGGGTTTAAGTCTACCTGAAGGGAACGGAAGGAGTTTAAGACTACCCGAAGGGGATTAAGACTGCCAAAACCGGAGAGATTGGAAGAGGGGCAGAGTTGTGTAATTCCCAAAGGCTTAGATGTGGTAGGGAGAAGGTGGGAAAATGAGGCTATTATCCTGATTGACCAGAGTTGAACGGCACCCTGGCAACAAGAGAGGGTAAGGGACAGAGGTAAAGGGAGAGTGAAATACAGAGGGAGGAGAGGGGAAGGGAGATATGAAGTATGTGGTAAGGATTTTTTCCTCCTTCAGTTAGAGGAACCTACCACTGTGAAGGACCTCCTGCCCCTCCTGGTACGAGATCACCGGATTCCCTCCCAGTAAGCACTCCCTCCCGGCAGGGTCAACCATCATGGTAAGGACTCCTTCATAAGCATTGGGCCACGTCCCTCCAGCCCCTCTCCATCACATTAGAAAATCTCTTCCCGGTGACCCCTTCTCGTAAGAAATATCTTCCCGTCCTCCCCTCTTCTTGTAGAAAACACCTCCCCGCTACGTAGTTCATCATAAAAGAGGACTTCCTCGCTGCAAACAAGTTCTTACAAGTAAATTCATCCATTCCGATAACAAACCAATTCATGACGAACGACCTCTTCCCAGTATGTAATTTCCTCCCAGTAAATAATTTTCTACCAGTAGGCAATATCCTCCAGGCAGAGGACCTCCTTTCGGTAGACTACTTCCTCCCGGTAGAGGACCCATCATGGCAGAGGACCCATCACGTTAGAGGAGCCATTCATGTTAGAAGCTCTCCTCACAGTAGAGTGTGCTTGCTGACAGAGACACCCACTCTGCAACAAGCATCCTGGAAGCGAGTACAAGAGCAACGCGGAACTCCACTCCAAGAGAGATTCTATTTATCCACACACTATCTTTACGGGAAATGCCGTACGTTCAATCATGGACGATCCGTGGGTGATCCAGCCATGGTGATCCAGTTATGATGATCTAGTGATCCAACCATGGTATGAAAAGATGGAGGGACGATGATCCAAAGTCCAACCATGCTGATCGAGAAATCCAACAACGGCATTCCAGTGATCCAGCCAGGTTGATGCAGCAACATCCCCGATAAGTTGAAAGGAAACTTTAGATTGTTCCAATCCACCAAAAAGGAAATATATGAATGAAATGCATTCACAAAAACGAAGTCCCATCTAAAACAGTGGTAGCTTTGAGTGATGACCATTGTGTTATCTGTTGGTGGGTCTGGGTTTCAATATTTAATGATTGACTCATCTTAGGGCCAGGACAGTACCCAGTAATTGTTTGCACGCAGAAAATTTTGGCGTAAAATAGTAAAAAAAAAAAAAAGGGGGGGGGATGACTCAGCTGATTGGCTTCAAATTTTCACCACTAGGCTCACGCAGTATTGGCCGGCATAAGTCCCAATTTTCACCACTAGGCTCACGCTGTACTGGCCGGCATAAGCCCCAATTTTCATCACTAGGCTCACGCTGTACTGGCCGGCATAAGCCCCAATTTTCACCACTAGGCTCACGCAGTATTGGCCGGCATAAGTCCCAATTTTCACCACTAGGCTCACGCAGTACTGGCCGGCATAAGTCCCAATTTTCACCACTAGGCTCACGCAGTACTGGCCGGCATAAGTCCCAATCTGCCAATTTTACTGAATAAATAGTAATATTGATTTTTATTCAATAACTAAAAAATAAAAGCCTCCTCTGGCTGGTTTCAAAATATTGACAATGTCTTCTAAAAGGATGATAACACATAATTTTAGTCCGACTTGGTGCAAATTTGAAATTTTACTGAGACTGTCAGAAAACTAGGAATTAGTGGAATGATATCAATTACTGGACAATATCTTTCCTGAGTTAACGCTTTTACTACTGACAGACTTCGCTAAAACACAGCCACAGGTAGTTAAGCCGCAGCATTCCTGCCTTCAGGGCTACTGCACCTTAACTATCATCCCCACCTTCAGGGATACTGCACCTTAACTATCATCCCCTACCTTCAGGGATACTGCACCTTAACTATCATCCCCTACCTTCAGGGATACTGCACCTTAACTATCATCCCCTACCTTCAGGGATAGTGCACCTTAACTATCATCCCCTGCCTTAAGGGAAACTGCGCCTTAATTATCATCCCCTGCCTTCAGGGATACTGCACCTTAACTATCATCCCCTGCCTTCAAGGATACTGCACCTTAACTATCATCCCCTGCCTTCAGGGATACTGCACCTTAACTATCATCCCCTGCCTTCAAGGATACTGCACCTTAACTATCATCCCCTGCCTTCAGGGATACTGCACCTTAACTATCATCCCCTGCCTTCAAGGATACTGCACCTTAACTATCATCCCCTGCCTTCAGGGATACTGCACCTTAACTATCATCCCCTGCCTTCAAGGATACTGCACCTTAACTATCATCCCCTGCCTTCAGGGATACTGCACCTTAACTATCATCCCCTACCTTCAGGGATACTGCACCTTAACTATCATCCCCTACCTTCAGGGATACTGCACCTTAACTATCATCCCCTGCCTTCAAGGATACTGCACCTTAACTATCATCCCCTGCCTTCAGGGATACTGCACCTTAACTATCATCCCCTGCCTTCAAGGATACTGCACCTTAACTATCATCCCCTGCCTTCAGGGATACTGCACCTTAACTATCATCCCCTGCCTTCAAGGATACTGCACCTTAACTATCATCCCCTGCCTTCAGGGATACTGCACCTTAACTATCATCCCCTACCTTCAGGGATACTGCACCTTAACTATCATCCCCTACCTTCAGGGATAGTGCACCTTAACTATCATCCCCTGCCTTCAGGGATACTGCACCTTAACTATCATCCCCTGCCTTCAAGGATACTGCACCTTAACTATCATCCCCTGCCTTCAGGGATACTGCACCTTAACTATCATCCCCTGCCTTCAAGGATACTGCACCTTAACTATCATCCCCTGCCTTAAGGGATACTGCGCCTTAACTATCATCCCCTGCCTTCAGGGATACTGCACCTTAACTATCACCCCCTGCCTTCAGGGATGCTGCAACTTAACTATCGTCCCTGCCTTCAGGGATACTGCAGCTTATCATCCCTGCCTTCAGGGATAATGCGGCTTAATTATCATCCCTTGTCTTCAGGGATACTGTGGCTTAACTATCATCCCCTGCCTTCAGGGATACTTTGGCTTAACTATCATCCCCTGCCTTCAGGGATACTTTGGCTTAACTATCATCCCCTGCCTTCAGGGATACTGCTGCTTAACTATCATCCCTGCCTTCAGGGATACTGTGGCTTAACTATCATCCCCTGCCTTTAGGGATACCGTGGCTTAACTATCATCCCCTGCCTTCAGGGATACTGTGTTAACTATCATCCCCTGCCTTCAGGGATACTGTGTTAACTATCATCCCCTGCCTTCAGGGATACTGTGCTATCATCCCCTGCCTTCAGGGATACTGTGGCTTAACTATCATCCTCTGCCTTCAGGGATACTGTGTTAACTATCATCCCTGCCTTCAGGGATACTGTGGCTTAACTATCATCCCTGCCTTCAGGGATACTGTGTTAACTATCATCCCCTGCCTTCAGGGATACTGTTTTAACTATCGTCCCTGCCTTCAGGGATACTGTGGCTTAACTATCATCCCCTGCCTTCAGGGATACTATGTTAACTATCATCCCTGCCTTCAGGGATACTGTGCTAACTATCATCCCCTGCCTTCAGGGATACTGTGGCTTAACTATCATCCTCTGCCTTCAGGGATACTGTGTTAACTATCATCCCTGCCTTCAGGGATACTGTGGCTTAACTATCATCCCTGCCTTCAGGGATACTGTGTTAACTATCATCCCCTGCCTTCAGGGATACTGTTTTAACTATCGTCCCTGCCTTCAGGGATACTGTGGCTTAACTATCATCCCCTGCCTTCAGGGATACTATCTTAACTATCATCCCTGCCTTCAGGGATACTGTGGCTTAACTATCATCCCTGCCTTCAGGGATACTGTGTTAACTATCATCCCCTGCCTTCAGGGACACTGTGGCTTAACTATCATTCCTGCCTTCAGGGATACTGCGGCTTAACTATCATCCCTGCCTTCAGGGATACTGTGGCTTAACTATCATCCCTGCCTTCAGGGATACTGTCTTAACTACTATCATCCCTGCCTTCAGGGACACTGTGGCTTAACTATCATCCCTGCCTTCAGGGACACTGTGGCTTAACTATCATTCCTGCCTTCAGGGATACTGCGGTTTAACTATCATTCCCTGCCTTCAGGGATACCAACTATCATCTCAATCACAGTTGGTATTAGAGCAGAGGTTAGACTGAGCGTCCTCGGACTCTATTCTACTCATAAATGTACTCTGTCGGTCAGGAGGTGAAGTGAAACGAGCTGTTTTACGTGGCTGGTGAGGACAAGACCCCAACCTCTCAGTTGGACTCTTTAAAACTCTGTTCAGTCCATCAGTCTTGAGAAGACTGATGGACTGAATACATCCACTCCAGGCTGAGGGACTGATTTCCTCATTCTCCTTATCCTTCACCGTTTTTCTCTGTTTTGGACTGAACGTTTCCTCAATAAAGATTTTCAAATGTTGCACAAGTGTCTCGTTCTTCAAGAAGGGTTGTCTCTAAATCTAAGACTATTGTAATCTTCTCGTTATGTAAGTGACTGTCCACATGTACACTCCGTTATGTCATTCTACATACTTTATGAGCTCACTATTTTCACACTTCTTCGTTAATTCCATAAATTGCTATCTACTCTTTAGAGAGACGAGGTCAGGTAGACAGAGTGACAGACTCACAATGATGAGCATGGACAGCCTAGGAGATGGCAGCAGGTGTTTGCAGAGACGTGGCTACAGAAGGATAAACAATATGCTTTGAGGTGAATACAAGTTGTCGGACTGCAGTAAGTACCTGGTGGGAGGTACCGAGGTGGCAGTCTACCCATGAAGGCAGTAACTACCTAGTGGGACGTACAGAGGCGGCACTGTACCCAGGGAATCAGTAATCACTTCATAGTGGGAAGGGCAAGGTTAACTGGAGTCGGTGCCTTCAATAATCCCGTTACAGTACTGCATCATGGTCAACTCTGGCAGGACAGGGAGGGAGGAACTAATCCCGCTCCGGTACTACATCATGGTAAACTCTGGCAGGACAGGGATGGAGGGACTAATCCCGCTCCAGTACTGCATCATGGTAAACTCTGGCAGGACAGGGAGGGACTAATCCCGCTCCAGTACTGCACCATGGTAAACTCTGGCAGGACAGGGAGGGCGGGACTGATCCCGCTCCGGTACTGTATCATGGTAAACTCTGGCGGGACAGGGAAGGAGGGAGGGACTGATCCCGCTCCAGTACTGTATCACGGTAAACTCTGGCGGGACAGGGAAGGAGGGAGGGACTGATCCCGCTCCAGTACTGCATCATGGTAAACTCTGGCGGGACAGGGAAGGAGGGAGGGACTGATCCCGCTCCAGTACTGCATCATGGTAAACTCTGGCGGGACAGGGAAGGAGGGAGGGACTGATCCCGCTCCAGTACTGCATCATGGTAAACTCTGGCGGGACAGGGAAGGAGGGAGGGACTGATCCCGCTCCAGTACTGCATCATGGTAAACTCTGGCGGGACAGGGAAGGAGGGAGGGACTGATCCCGCTCCAGTACTGCATCATGGTAAACTCTGGCGGGACAGGGAAGGAGGGAGGGACTGATCCCGCTCCAGTACTGCATCATGGTAAACTCTGGCGGGACAGGGAAGGAGGGAGGGACTGATCCCGCTCCAGTACTGCATCATGGTAAACTCTGGCGGGACAGGGAAGGAGGGAGGGACTGATCCCGCTCCAGTACTGCATCATGGTAAACTCTGGCGGGACAGGGAAGGAGGGAGGGACTGATTCCGCTCCAGTACTGCATCATGGTAAACTCTGGCGGGACAGGGAGGGAGAGAGTGGACTGAGGCAGAATGGAACGGTACGATAGCACCCAACGACAAGTCTATCCTTCCCTTTCCAAAAATTCCCGTCTCTTTCTTCATCGCACTAAAGCCGGTAAGGAGGCAATATTTATCCATCAAATACCAACTGGAGGCCCGCTAGCCTGCCTCATCCGGTCTCCTCTCCAGCGATGGGCAAAAACGACTTTCTGCAACCCCGGCGTAGAGGCCCCAGCGGCGGCAGGGAGGCTGGCGTGGGTGAGGGCTGTGTTGCAGCCTGCTCAGCCGTCTTGTAAGTTTGTTGTATGATATGTGCTCCGCTTACACCATTCTGACTACCTCATACCCAACTCAAACGCAGTAAGCAGGGAAGGCGGGGCGCCCCCCCCTCCACACCCCCACCCCTACCACAAAAATCAATACGGGAATTCGTATAAATATATAAAAAGACTAATATTCGTGGTCGGGAATGAATATCTACTGTGTGTGTGTGTGTGTGTGTGTGTGTGTGTGTGTGTGTGTGTGTGTGTGTGTGTGTGTGATGGGGGTAATGGAAGAGGGGAGAAAAGTGGGGGATGGGGGGGAAGGAATATCAGGCCGGGAGAATATTATTTTACCCAGAGAATTCGTGGCGGGGTATTTTATTTCCGGCTGGAGAATGTGGCAACTCGACGTCCCTCTCTCCCGTTGGCTCGCACCTCTCAAACTTTTTTCCATCCCTTTTAAAATTTAGGCAAAACTTTTTAAAAGATACATTTTATGTAATCGCCTCATCTGAAAACTCGCATGCGTCTTTCTTCTTCAGAATGTGAACACTCTTAAAACTTGACGCTCCCAGATCAAGACGCTCAAAACTACAAAAATCCACTCCACACACACACACAGATATATATATAACATATATATATATATATATATATATATATATATATATATATATATATATATATATATATATATATATATATATATATATATATATATATATATATATATATATATATATATATATATATATATATATATATTTATTTACTTTTTGCTGATGATACTGTGCTTATGGGAGAGTCTAAAGAAAAATTGCAAAGGTTAGTGGATGAGTTTGGGAATGTGTGTAAAGGTAGAAAGTTGAAAGTGAACATAGAAAAGAGTAAGGTGATGAGGGTATCAAATGATTTAGATAAAGAAAAATTGGATATCAAATTGGGGAGGAGGAGTATGGAAGAAGTGAATGTTTTCAGATACTTGGGAGTTGACGTGTCGGCGGATGGATTTATGAAGGATGAGGTTAATCATAGAATTGATGAGGGAAAAAAGGTGAGTGGTGCGTTGAGATATATGTGGAGACAAAAAACGTTATCTATGGAGGCAAAGAAGGGAATGTATGAAAGTATAGTAGTACCAACACTCTTATATGGATGTGAAGCTTGGGTGGTAAATGCAGCAGCGAGGAGACGGTTGGAGGCAGTGGAGATGTCCTGTCTAAGGGCAATGTGTGGTGTAAATATTATGCAGAAAGTTCGGAGTGTGGAAATTAGGAGAAGGTGTGGAGTTAATAAAAGTATTAGTCAGAGGACTGAAGAGGGGTTGTTGAGGTGGTTTGGTCATTTAGAGAGAATGGATCAAAGTAGAATGACATGGAAAGCATATAAATCTGTAGGGGAAGGAGGGTGGGGTAGGGGTCGTCCTCGAAAAGGTTGGAGGGAGGGGGTAAAGGAAGTTTTGTGAGCGAGGGGCTTGGACTTCCAGCAAGCGTGCATGAGCATGTTAGACAGGAGTGAATGGAGACGAATGGTATTTGGGACCTGACGAGGTGTTGGAGTGTGAGCAGGGTAATATTTAGTGAAGGGATTCAGGGAAACCGGTTATTTTTATATAGCCGGACTTGAGTCCTGGAAATGGGAAGTACAATGCCTGTACTCTAAAGGAGGGGTTTGGGATATTGGCAGTTTAGGGGGATATGTTGTGTATCTTTATACGTATATGCTTCTAAACTGTTGTATTCTGAGCACCTCTGCAAAAACAGTGATAATGTGTGAGTGTGGTGAAAGTGTTGAATGATGAAAGTATTTTCATTTTGGGGATTTTCTTTCTTTTCGGGTCACCTTGCCTCGGTGGGAGACGGTCGACTTGTTTAAATATATCGTGCCGAATACGTAAATCTTGCGATTTTGGCTTAAATAGCAAGGCTCTTCTTGCCGAATAAGGCAAGCGAAAATTTGTGAATGCAATAATTTCGCAAAAATCATTCTGAGCCTAATGAAAAAAATATATTTCATTGTGTTTGTTTATTATTAAATTATTGTCAACTTATCTACAATACATTTGGTTGGATTAGGCTAAATTAAATTGCACTTGTTATAATAAAGTTAGGTAAGTTTTCTAAGGTTCTTTTGATACAAAATAATTAATTTTTACATTAACATAAATGAAAAAAATGCATGTTAAGTTAAAGGACACAAGTGCAACTAATGTGACATTTTGCTGAGGCAACATTTCGCTCTCCAGGAGCTTCATCAAGCCATTACAAACAAGACATAGACACAGAGAGTATATATATAAGCTCAGAGTGAGGAGTAAAAGGTTAGCATAAAAATAGCTTAGACAAATATTTCTGTAGGTGGTTGGATTAGAGAAGGTCTGTTTCAGTGTTCCTCCTCTTTTATGTTCTTGTGTAGTATTAGCAGCAGAGACTATGTGATGGCAGGGTTTGCTGTTTTGAGGAGAATTTTTGCTAATACTTCAAAGATGATTAAGCTGCCTTTATTTTGCTTGACTGTGTTAGAAACAGGGATTAATGATGATTCAAGGCATTTACGTCTGCGGAAATTAGGCTCTCTGATCACCAGTACAAGAGAAAGTTTTAGAAAGGACTTAATTTTAAATGAGTTCTTGCTAACTGACCAATTTTACCTATCCGGAACGACATATATATGTGCGTGTGTGTGTGCTCGCTTTTCGTGGTAGTGTATTGTGAGAGAATATGTTTCAAGGAGGCAAGACTGAGTGAAGAGGGTGAGGTTGAAACACAAGTTAGAGGCAATGATCGTACATATGCCTCTCACAAACCTCGCCTCAGCAATATTTTACCCCCAACACTGAGGATTTCAGTCATGGTCTGCCTACCAAATAAAGAATGTACGTTCTCACAGCCAGCAAGAGACTTACGTTCTCACACCCAGCAAGAGACTTTCGTTTTCACAGCCAGGAAGAGTTATACGTTCTCACAGCCAGAAAACGATTACGCTCTTACAGCCAGCAAGATACTTACGTTCTCACAGTCAGAAAATGACTACGTTCTCACAGCCAGCATGAGACTTACGTTCTCACAGCCAGAAAATGTCTACGCTCTCACAGTCAGCAAGATACTTACGTTCTCACAGCCAAAAAATGACTACGTTCTCACAGCCAGCAAGATACTTACGTTCTCACAGCCAGAAAATGACTACATTCTTACAGCCAGCAAGATACTTACGTTCTCACAGCCAGAAAATGACTACGTTCTCGCAGCCAGCAAGAGACTTACGTTCTCACAGCCAGAAAATGACTACCCTCTCACAGCCAGCAAGAGACTTACGTTCTCACAGCCCGAAAACCACAACGTTCTCACAGCCAGCAAGGAACTTACGTTCTCACAGCCAGGAAAGGAGTCCAATACACACCAGTACTAAGCACCAGATCCAGAATGTTGATTTTCTGAGTCCTGAAGAGGAGTGTTGACACGTTAATGATCACCTCGGACTGCATGTAACGAGCACCACCAACAGCCAGACTGATCAGGCTGCCAACACTGACGTCTAGTCACGGGTAGCTGGGACGATGATCTTTAGAACTACGTACAGGTACTTTCTGCTGTCCTTTCCACACTGCTTCAGCACTGAGCTTCCCACGCGCTGCTAGGCTTTAAGCACGTCCTGTACGGACAAACACGCATCAGGTTCACGCCACGGACGGGATCTACGAGGTATCAGGTTCAAAGGTTCAAATCACGGACCCTCTCAAAGGACTACCACGCCACGGACGGGATCTACGAGGTACCAGGTTCAAGTCACGAACACTCTCTAGGGACTACCACGACACGGACGGGATCAACGACTTACCAAGTTCCAATCATGCACCCTCTCTAGGGGCTACCAGACACACGACTACACCACCACAGGCTAGCGGGCCCCAGGGGTCGGCGAACTTTTTTGGAAATTACTCCAAAACAAATTGTGTACAGCGGAACTACCCACTGGACTTGAAAGTCCACAGAATCCGAAAAAAAAAACACGAGGAACACCCACATTCAAAATTATTGAATCCATTTGTATGGAGAATAGTTATACAAACTGAAAAAATATGTATTATACGCGATAAAGCGACTTTAAAAATAAAACAAAATTAACGAATAAAATGAAAAATAAACCGCATGAAATAAAAAAAAAATAGTAACAGACAAATTTAATAAAAATCTCATTAAGGAACTAAAGAATTTCACTGAAAACATTTCTACTTCAGGTTTTGGAGAAATGATGTTTCATTTTTTTTTCATACATCAAAATTTGGACTTTTTGATGTCAGAGCAATTTTGATACTGACTTGGGCGCTCAACCGATTTCTGGACTTTTTCAAAAATCACGAAAATTAGAATAAAATATAAAATTAATAGACAGCCGTCAAACATTTATATTATTATTTGAGCACTTTCGAATATCTATAAATAGAACCATAAATTCTAATAAAAAAGTAAAATATAAATAAACATTACATTGTACACTCCTAATTGTTATGACAAATCACAAAACACTACCTTAACTTGGTCATCGAAAGTCTTAAACCTGCTAATATAAACAATTTATTTCTATTGACTGCAAGCAGAGACAACTACTGATAGCGAGACAAGACACTAGGCCAAAAGTTAGGTGATGGTGTGTCGACAATGCGATGTGCGG
The DNA here is from genome assembly GCF_038502225.1 of Cherax quadricarinatus. Classification (NCBI taxonomy): domain Eukaryota; kingdom Metazoa; phylum Arthropoda; class Malacostraca; order Decapoda; family Parastacidae; genus Cherax; species Cherax quadricarinatus. The sequence continues at coordinate 26,193,338 of NC_091309.1, forward strand.
TTGTCGTGGCGGCTCCCGAGTCATGGTGTATCGACAATGCTATGTGCAGTTGTCGTGGCGGCTCCCGAGTCACTGCTGACACTCACGGTGTTACCAGCCGCGGCAGTCCTTACCCATTTCACATCATTGCCAACTTAAGAAATGGTCCCTACAAATTTTATTAAGAAACTATAAATTATTTATTTGAAAAATATAACTTCCGTAATTTGCCTCGTTTATTAAACAATTATTTTTTTAGTTTTTACCCCATTTGGGTTAATTTACCCCAGATCTCCGACCCCTGGAGCCAGTCCGAATAACTTGCTGCCAACATCAGTGAAGGAATATAGTGGAGGTAAAGACACGTTCCGAAACAAGATTTTACCGGGACAAAAAACTAATTTTCCTTAAAGACAATGACAACATACCTGGACGATGTTTAGGGGGGTCAACGTCCCCCGCGACCCGGTCCATGGCAACATGCCGACAGTTATCGAAGAAGGAAATGTAGTGGCGACCTTTATCTCTACAACGTTTCGCCCAACACTGGCGTTTTTTCCCGAGTGATCGCAAATGCCCAGCATTGTGTGCAACGTTGCGTAAATAAGGAATCCTTTGCATCTGTCTTTTTCACTAAGATCAATTTTCCATTAAACTCTACACAGAGAGAAACGTTGTCCCAATAATAATAATAATAATAATAATAATAATAATAAAAATAATAGCTTACAGAGATTAAAAATACTAATAATAATTGTAGAGAGAAAACTTGTCCCAATAATAACGATAATAATGATAATAATAGCTTGTGGAGAGAAAAATCCCAATAATAATAATAATGTTAATAATAATGATAGCTTGTAAACAAAAGCTGTCCCAATAACAATAATGTTTGTTTTACAACGTATTTCTTCTGGTAGTGTTTGCGTTGCTGACACTTTGCCTACGATGAAGTGTTTACCTGAAGTTTACCTGGAGAGAGTTCCGGGGGTCAACGCCCCTACGGCCCGGTCTGTGACCAGGCCTCACGTTCTAACCACTATCATTCTGCACGTCGAATCTAGCTAGTGTCAAGTCCGGAAATGCTTTCGACTTCCCAGGCCAAACTTCTCAGTTGGTAACAGATTCACCCCGAACGGCGACTTCTCATTCCTCACATGTACTAAGCTCAGCCTAATCTCCCACTTTTCGAGTCTCGTGATTAGCTCATTTAACTCTCCCTCTCTTCTCTCTCTCTCTCTCTCTCTCTCTCTCTCTCTCTCTCTCTCTCTCTCTCGACCGTGTCTCACAGAGGCAGGGTGACCTAAGAAAAATGAAAGTTTTTTTTTTCAAGTTTGGTAATGTATACGAGAGAAGGGGTTACTAGCCCTTTACTTCGGGCATTTTAGTCGCCTCTTACGACACGCATGGCCTAAGGAGGAAAAATAATATCAGCATGTGCATGCATGTGTAGTGTGACGTAAGTGTAAGTAAAAATACCAAGATATACCTGTTATCCCGCATGTTTATGAGACAGAAAAAAACACCAGCAATCATGTAAAATAATTATAGGTTCGCACTCACTTGGAAGGACAGTAGTAGCTGCCTGGGTGGTTGCTGCCTACCAACCTACCTTATATATATGTAGTGCTGAATTGGAAAACTTAAGATTTTGGCTTAAATAGCAAGGATTTTCTAGCCGAATAAGACAAGCGAAAATTCGTGTATGCAATAATTTCGTAAAAATCATTCTGAACCTAACGGAAGAAATATATTTCATTGTGTTTGTATATTATTTAATTACTGTAAACTTATCTAAATTATATTTAGTTGGATTAGGCTAAATTAAATTGCGCTTGTTATAATAATGTTAGGCAAGTTTTCTTATTTTTTCTGTTAAAAAATGACTAATTTTTACATTAACATAAATGAAAAAAATATATCTTTAAATGTATAAGAGAAAATTTTAGAAAGGACATAATTTTAAATGAGTTCTTGCTAATTGACCCATTTTACTTATTCGGCACGATAGATATAATATTAACTGGTCTGTATATTTTGACCCCCTTCTGGGATCCTCTTCAGCAGAGACGTAAGTGAAAGGCGAACAATCAGATATAAGGTAGGCTGCAGCTCTCCCTGTATAATGGAGTGGCGGGCGGGGGGACGTGTCAAGTAATGAGTGGGTCAGATGACAGGCGAGGCTAAAAATTTGGGGAGGAGGTTCCCTTGTGATTTGTTTTTCCTGATCTTGTGTTAGTGTTCTGTATTAGGTTGGGTGCTGGTATGTACTTCTTCAGGGTAAATTCTGAAATGACGTCAGGTTTCCATTGTTCCTGTGAGACGTTGAAATTGGGAATGGTAGCTATGAGGACAAATTCTATGATATTGCGTATGTAGCTGCAGTGTGATCTGTGTTTGATAGTGGCAGCTTCCCAATGAATACTGTGATTGTTGATACTGACATGTTGAAAAATGGATGAATTATCCTGTGAATAACGTACTGACATCTGGTGCTCGATGGTCCTCGCAGCATTCGGCCTGTTTGTCCTATGAAGGCTTGGTTGCAAAAGGGGATCGAAATATAGAGACCAATTTATCTTTTGAGTGTCTCCATTAGCATTTATATATATATATATATATATATATATATATATATATATATATATATATATATATATATATATATATATATATATATATATATGTCGTGCCGAATAGGCAGAACTTGCGATCTTGGCTTAAATAGCAACGCTCATCTTGCCATATAGGACAAGTGAAAATTTGTGTATGCAATAATTTCGCCAAAATAATTCTGAACCTAACGAAAAAAAAAATTTGTTTGTGTTTGTTTAGTACTAAATTATTGTAAACGTATTTAAAAAATATTTAGTTGGGTTAGGCTAAAATAAATTGCTCTTGTTATAATAAGGTTAGGTAAGTTTTCTAAGATTCTTCTGGAGCAAAATTAAAACATTTTACATAAACATTAATGAAAAAAATATATCTTTAAACGTATAAGAGAAAATTTCAGAAAAGACTTAATTTTAATCGAGTTCTTGCTAATTGACCAGTTTTACATATTCGGCACGACAGATATATATATATATATATATATATATATATATATATATATATATATATATATATATATATATATTATACACACACACACACACACACACACACACACACACACACACATTTATATATAAAGACTGCTGGACTAAGTTCACACCAGACATACTTTTCTTCTCGTTCTTGTGCTAATTATTCAGAGACTTTCTTTTATTATGTACCATTGCGTTCAATTATTATTTCTCTCCCTCTCTCCCTCCGTCTCTCCCTCCCTCCCTCCGTCTCTCCCTCCCTCCGTCCCTCCGTCTCTCCCTCCCTCTCCGTCTCTCCCTCCCTCTCCGTCTCTCCCTCCCTCTCCGTCTCTCCCTCCCTCTCCGTCTCTCCCTCCCTCCGTCCCTACCTCCGTCCCTACCTCCGTCCCTACCTCCGTCCCTACCTCCGTCCCTACCTCCGTCCCTACCTCCGTCCCTACCTCCGTCACTACCTCCGTCCCTACCTCCGTCCCTACCTCCGTCCCTACCTCCGTCCCTACCTCCGTCCCTACCTCCGTCCCTACCTCCGTCCCTACCTCCGTCTCACCCGCCGCAGCTAACAAACTCAACTCCCATTAAACCCTCAATACACGTAAAGTCTCATTAAAACTACGCAAGCTTTCCCTTGTGAAAAGTTGCTCGTACTTCCCACTTTAATAATAAAGACAATATGATATCTTCCTTCCACACGTAACACACTCGGTCACTACGTGTAACACACTCGGTCACTACGTGTAACACACTCGGTCGCTACGTGTAACACACTCGGTCACTACGTGTAACACACTCGGTCGCTACGTGTAACACACTCGGTCACTACGTGTAACACTCGGTCAATACGTGTAACACACTCGATCACTACGTGTAACACACTCGGTCAATACGTGTAACACACTCGATCACTACGTGTAACACACTCGGTCACTACGTGTAACATACTCGGTCGCTACGTGTAACACACTCGGTCGCTACGTGTAACACACTCGGTCGCTACGTGTAACACACTCGGTCACTACGTGTAACACGGTCACTACGTGTAACACACTCGGTCACTACGTTTAACACACTCGGTCGCTACGTGTAACACAGTCACTACGTGTAACACACTCGGTCACTACGTGTAACACACTCGGTCACTACGTGTAACACACTCGGTCACTACGTGTAACACACTCGGTCGCTACGTGTAACACACTCGGTCACTACGTGTAACACACTCGGTCACTACGTGTAACACACTCGGTCGCTACGTGTAACACACTCGGTCACTACGTGTAACACACTCGATCACTACGTGTAACACACTCGGTCACTACGTGTAACACACTCGGTCGCTACGTGTAACACACTCGGTCACTACGTGTAATACACTCGGTCACTACGTGTAACACACTCGGTCACTACGTGTAATACACTCGGTCACTACGTGTAACACACGCGGTCACTACGTGTAACTCGGTCACTACGTGTAACACACTCGGTCACTACGTGTAACACTCGGTCACTACGTGTAACACACTCGGCCACTACGTGTAACACACTCGGTCACTACGTGTAACACACTCGGTCACTACGTGTAACACACTCGGTCACTACGTGTAACACACTTGGTCACTACGTGTAACACTCGGTCGCTACGTGTAACACACTCGGTCACTACGTGTAACACACTCGGTCACTACGTGTAACACACTTGGTCACTACGTGTAACACTCGGTCACTACGTGTAACACACTCGGTCACTGCGTGTAACACACTCGGTCACTACGTGTAACACACTCGGTCACTACGTGTAACACACTCGGCCACTACGTTTAACACACTCGGTCACTACGTGTAACACACTCGGTCACGACATGTAACACACTCGGTCATTACATGTAGCACACTTGGTCACCACGTGTAACACTCGGTCATTAAATGTAGCACACTTGGTCACCACGTGTAACACACTCGGTCATTAAATGTAGCACACTTGCTCACCACGTGTAACACTCGGTCATTAAATGTAGCACACTTAGTCACCACGTGTAACACACTCGGTCATTACATGCAGCACACTCGGTCACTACGTGTAACACTCGGTCACTACGTGTAATACACTCGGTCACTACGTGTAACACTCGGTCACTACGTGTAATACACTCAGTCACTACGTGTAACACTCGGTCACTACGTGTAACACACTCGGTCACTACGTGTAACACACTCGATCACTACGTGTAACACTCGGTCACTACGTGTAACACACTCGGTCACTGCGTGTAACACACTCGGTCACTACGTTTAACACACTCGGTCACTACGTGTAACACACTCGGCTACTACGTTTAACACACTCGGTCACTACGTGTAACACTTGGTCACAATGTGTAACACACTCAGTCATTACATGTAGCACACTTGGTCACCACGTGTAACACTCGGTCATTAAATGTAGCACACTTGGTCACCACGTGTAACACTCGGTCATTAAATGTAGCACACTTGGTCATCACGTGTAACACACTCGGTCATTACATGCAGCACACTCGGTCACTACGTGTACCACTCGGTCACTACGGGTAATACACTCGGTCACTACGTGTAACACTCGGTCACTACGTGTAACACTCGGTCACTACGTGTAACACACTCGGTCACTACGTGTAACACACTCGGTCACTACGTGTAACACACTCGGTCACTACGTGTAACACACTCGGTCACTACGTGTAACACACTCGGTCACTACGTGTAACACACTCGGTCACTACGTGTAACACACTCGGTCACTACGTTTAACACACTCGGTCACTACGTGTAACACACTCGGTCATTACATGTAGCACACTTGGTCACCACGTGTAACACACTCGGTCATTACATGTAGCACACTCGGTCACTACGTGTAACACACTCGGTCATTAAATGTAGCACGCTTGGTCACCACGTGTAACACACTCGGTCATTAAATGTAGCACACTTGGTCACCACGTGTAACACACTCGGTCACTACATGTAACACACTCGGTCATTAAATGTAGCACACTTGGTCACCACGTGTAACACACTCGGTCATTAAATGTAGCACACTTGGTCACCACGTGTAACACACTCGGTCATTAAATGTAGCACACTTGGTCACCACGTGTAACACACTCGGTCACTACATGTAACACACTTAGTCATTACATGTAGCACACTTGGTCACCACGTGTAACACACTCGGTCACTACACGTAACACACTCAGTCATTACATGTAGCACACTTGGTCACAATGTGTAACACACTCAGTCATTACATGTAGCACACTTGGTCACCACGTGTAACACACTCGGTCACTACATGTAGCACACTCGGTCATTACACGTAGCACACTTGGTCACCACGTGTAACACACTCGGTCACTACATGTAGCACACTCGGTCATTACACGTAGCACACTTGGTCACCACGTGTAACACACTCGGTCACTACATGTAGCACACTGGCCATCACATTCAACACTCCAATCAAATGTAACACACTCCAATCACATGTAACACACTCGGGTATCACATGTAACACACTTCAGTCATCACAAGTAACACACTCGGTCATTACATGTAACACACTCGGGCATCACATGTAACGCACTAGGGCATCACATGTAACACTCGGTCATTACATGTAACATAGTCGTTCATCACATGTAACACTCGGGCATCACATGTAACACACTCCAGTCATCGCATGTAACACACTCCAGTCATCACATGTAACACTCCAGACATCGCATGTAACACACTCCAGTCATCACATGTAACACACTCCAGTCATCACATGTAACACTCCAGTCATCACATGTAACACACTCCAGTCATCACATGTAACACTCCAGTCATCGCATGTAACACACTCCAGTCATCACATGTAACACACTCCAGTCATCACATGTAACACACTCGGGCATCACACGTAACACTCGGTCATTACATGTAACATAGTCGTTCATCACATGTAACACTCGGGCATCACATGTAACACACTCCAGTCATCGCATGTAACACACTCCAGTCATCGCATGTAACACTCCAGTCATCACGTGTAACACTCCAGTCATCGCATGTAACACTCCAGTCATCACATGTAACACTCCAGTCATCGCATGTAACACTCCAGTCATCACATGTAACACACTCCAGTCATCACATGTAACACTCCAGTCATCACATGTAACACACTCCAGTCATCACATGTAACATTCGGTCATTACATGTAACACAGTCGTTCTTCACATGTAACACTCGGGCATCACATGTAACACACTCCAGTCATCGCATGTAATACACTCCAGTCATCGCATGTAACACACTCCAGTCATCGCATGTAACACTCCAGTCATCACATGTAACACACTCCAATCATCGCATGTAACACTCCAGACATCGCATGTAACACACTCCAGTCATCACATGTAACACACTCCAGTCATCACATGTAACACACTCCAGTCATCACATGTAACACACTCCAGTCATCGCATGTAACACTCCAGACATCGCATGTAACACACTCCAGTCATCACATGTAACACACTCCAGTCATCACATGTAACACACTCCAGTCATCGCATGCAACACACTCCAGTCATCACATGTAACACACTCCAGTCATCACATGTAACACACTCCAGTCATCACATGTAACACACTCCAGTCATCACATGTAACACACTCCAGTCATCACATGTAACACACTCGGGCATAACATGTAACACACATTGCACTAAGCTTCACATTACACTAAGCTTCACATTACACTAAGCTTCACATTACACTATCCAAGCTTCACATTGCACTATCTAAGCTTCACATTACACTATCTGAGCTTCATGTTACACTAAGCTTCACATTACACTAAGCTTCACATTGCACTAAGCTTCACATTACATTAAGCTTCACATTACATTAAGCTTCACATTACACTATCTGAGCTTCATGTTACACTAAGCTTCACATTACACTAAGCTTCACATTACATTAAGCTTCACATTACACTATCTGAGCTTCACATTACACTAAACTTCACGTTACACTATCTAAGCTTCACATTACAATAAGCTTCACATTACAATAAGCTTCACATTACACTAAGCTTCACATTACACTAAGCTTCACGTTACACAAACCATAATCACAAAGTAAGCAATACCTTTAAAAATCTATTTTGCACATCCGCAGTTCATGTATACAAAACACGCCATGTCATCGGAGCGTGAGGAAATTTAGACAAAAGAGCAAACTTCCCCACCATTTATGCCGAAAGAGATGCTGAGCTCTTCGACGAGCATGTTCAGAGTGTCTGTAATCTTCCTTCCACTTAGGACAACTGTTTGTTTCTCCTCACTTATCCACAGTTTTCAACATATAAAGAGAAGCGGTAAACACTAAGGGTCATACAACGCTTGGGAAACGGGAAAGGAATAAATATGACAGCAGTTATTGGAGTGGGATGCCCATCCCTACCACCAAGAAACACACAAGGTGAGAGAATATTTAGTAAACGGAACTATCATCGCCGAGGTACCGACTAATACCTTTAATGAGTTTCGAGAGTTTCTACGCTCGGAGCCCGGCCTTGGGCCAGGCTCCTCAGTCTCCACTGAGACCAAATAAACAAAAAATTATCTAACGTTTCCTGGAAAACAATAATAAACATTCTAAACGTAAACAAGTGCACGGAAAAGCTGAAAATAAGTCTGTGTAAATCTTTTACTGAGAAACATTGATAAAATAGACATGAGAGAATGAGTAAAAAAAAAAACCGAAGGATTTACTAAACTGCACCAAAGCTGCACCAGAGAGAACACAGGAAGGAAATAATTAACATAGAATGGAAAATAACACTCATACCTGATATAGGAAATACGAGAGGAAATGGGGGGGGGGGAATCTATGCAAGAAACCGGAAAAAAAGTCTAAAATTAGTCCTACAGAAAGAAATGAAATACAGTAAGATATATTATCAAGTTTTTCTTCATAGTGAGTTTTATGAACGAGATTGAAAAAAAAAGTGTATCCAAAATCCAGTACTATATGAAGACCTTTCCCGGCGCTGCTCAATTATGGATAGACCTTTTTCAATCGAATTTAACCCCCTCCCGCACACACACAAAAAATTCGCTCTATATGGAGCTTCGTGAGAGAGTTGGCTGAGCAACGGCTCTAACACTCGCTTCCGCTCTAATACAAAAGAAAATGGAGGAAAAAACACTGACATACCTTTGATGAGTTTCGAGAGTTTTCTTAAATCAGACAGCCCGGCCCTGCCCCAGGCTTGTCTGGTGTTTGACTAGCCAACCAGGTTGTTGCTGCTGGCGGCCCGCATACTCATCCCAGCCTGGTTGATCTATACAACAGGTATTAACACAACAACACCAGGTATTAACTCTACACCACAATACCAGGTATTAACTCTACACAACAACACCAGGTATTAACTCTACACAACAACACCAGGTATTAACTCTACACCACAACACCAGGTATTAACTCTACACCACAACACCAGGTATTAACTCTACACCACAACACCAGGTATTAACTCTACACAACAACACCAGGTATTAACTCTACACAACAACACCAGGTATTAACTCTACACAACAACACCAGGTATTAACTCTACACAACAACACCAGGTATTAACTCTACACAACAACACCAGGTATTAACTCTACACAACAACACCAGGTATTAACTCTACACAACAACACCAGGTATTAACTCTACACAACAACACCAGGTATTAACTCTACACCACAACACCAGGTATTAACTCTACACCACAACACCAGGTATTAACTCTACACCACAACACCAGGTATTAACTCTACACCACAACACCAGGTATTAACTCTACACCACAACACCAGGTATTAACTCTACACCACAACACCAGGTATTAACTCTACACCACAACACCAGGTATTAACTCTACACCACAACACCAGGTATTAACTCTACACCACAACACCAGGTATTAACTCTACACCACAACACCAGGTATTAACTCTACACCACAACACCAGGTATTAACTCTACACCACAACACCAGGTATTAACTCTACACCACAACACCAGGTATTAACTCTACACCACAACACCAGGTATTAACTCTACACCACAACACCAGGTATTAACTCTACACCACAACACCAGGTATTAACTCTACACCACAACACCAGGTATTAACTCTACACCACAACACCAGGTATTAACTCTACACCACAACACCAGGTATTAACTCTACACCACAACACCAGGTATTAACTCTACACCACAACACCAGGTATTAACTCGACACCACAACCTGACAGCGTACTGACGCAAGGGATAAGCGAGAAATTGTGGAATAACAGGGGAAAGCTGTGACAACGGAGAAAAACAAGGAAACAGTGAAATATGAAGACCAGAGAGGAAATTTTCACGAGGACACCACTGAGTACGGACAGGATGGACGGGACCAGTGATGGTGTGTGGACTCAGTACAACTGCCAGCAGCAATAGCCTGGCTGATCCATTCCCTTTCCTCGCACCACCAGTTATAATCGTTTAGATTTCAACGTTATTTGGTCTCAAAACCCAGTAATTACAAGAGGTCGCATGAAGACTGCATTTTACCTGCTCATCACCGGTCAAGAATATTTCAAATATCTCAAATAGGCATCAATATATACATCCCTCGGTGTACATAGAAAATACACACACCTCTCGATGTATATACAATAAGAGACATACACCTCACAGTGTTTATACATCCCTCGGTGTACATAGAAAATACACACATCTCTCGATGTATATACAATAAGAGACATACACCTCACAGTGTTTATACATCTCTCGGTGTATATATACACTCAAGAGAAATACATCTCTCGGTGTACATGTCGGTTTTAATCAAGTCAGAAATATTGGTGCCATTGTTTTGTTTAAATTTGGTCGTAGTTAAAGAAACAAGTTTACAGGTTCCTATAGCCTAGCCTAACCTAGCCTAAAATAGATTAGACTAGCGTAACCTAGATTATATTAGTCTAACCTAAGTTAAGCTAGGATTATCTAACCTAAGCTAAGCAAGCATAACCTAACCTAGGCAGTAATAAATTTCAAAACCATTATTCAAATTCTAACCACTCTGGTAATTTCGATTAATAATACTTTGAATTTAGCAAAAAAAATGGAGTAACTGATTTTTTTGTATTACCATAATTAAGAGATAATTTTATGCTACTGATGTGCAAGAATTATTAAATGATTTAAAGTCACATTATATGCACTCAAAATTCAAAATTTGTATTTCAGACCATTGTGCAAAATATATAATAATTAGAAAGCCCATAGATGCACAGCTTTAATGGCAGAGAGAGAGAGAGAGAGAGAGAGAGAGACAGAGAGAGACAGATACAGAGAGAGACAGAGAGAGATAGAGAGAGACAGAGAGAGACAGAGAGAGAGAGAGAGAGAGAGAGAGAGAGAGAGAGAGAGAGAGAGACAGAGACAGACAAGAGACTAACATGTATGGAGCAGT
>NC_091309.1:26207456-26209956 GCF_038502225.1 Cherax quadricarinatus
ACAGCAGCACCAACAGCAGCAGCAGCACCAACAACAGCAGCAGCACCAACAGCAACAACAGCAGCAGCACCAACAGCACCAATAACAGCAACAACAGCAGCAGCACCAACAGCAACAACAGCAGCAGTAGCAGCAACACCAACAGCAGCAGCAGCACCAACAGCAACAACAGCAGCAGCACCAACAGCACCAATAACAGCAACAACAGCACCAACAGCAGCAGTAGCAGCAACACCAACAGCAGCAGCAGCACCAACAGCAACAACAGCAGCAGCACCAACAGCACCAATAACAGCAACAACAGCACCAACAGCAACAACAGCAGCAGCACCAACAGCACCAATAACAGCAACAACAGCAGCAGTAGCAGCAACACCAACAGCAACAACAGCACCAACAACAGTGGGAAACAGCGGCTCCTGGCCCTGGCCTGAGCTATTTCATCTTTTATCGCGGAAATGAGAAAACTTTAAAGGAGTTTGATTTCATTCTGTTTTGAAAGCGAGACAGAGTATCTGCCGCGCCATATTAAAGATTTTCTCGACGGTTGCTTTCTCTCACTCTCTTCTTTGCTCTCTCTGCTCTCTCTCTCTCTCTCTCTCTCTCTCTCTCTCTCTCTCTCTGCTTCAAAGTACATAAGGAAACATGCAGAATGACTGGGAAAGTTTTTATTCGAAAAGCTCCTGGGAACGTATGAACGAGCATACATTTCCTGGGAACGTATGAACGAGCATACATTTTCTGGGAACGTATGAACGAGCATACATTTCCTGGGAACGTATGAACGAGCATACATTTCCTGGGAACGTATGAACGACCATAATTTCCTGGGAACGTATGAACGAGCATACATTTCCTGGGAACGTATGAACGAGCATACATTTCCTGGGAACGTATGAACGAGCATACATTTCCTGGGAACGTATGAACGAGCATACATTTCCTGGGAACGTATGAACGACCATACATTTCCTGGGAACGTATGAACGAGCGGAGATTACCTGAGAAGGCATGAATGAACAGAGATAACCTGGGAACGTATGAACGAACGTAGCGGGAACGTACATAACTAATGGAAGCTACCCAGCTGGGATAAACGAACACCTTGCAAAGTGAACGAGACAGCGGAATAAAGAACGAGAGAGGGAGAGGGGGGAGGGAGGAAGAGGGAGAGAGAGAGAGAGAGAGAGAGAGAGAGAAAGAGAGAGAGAGAGAGAGAGAGAGAGAGAGAGAGAGAGAGAGAGAGAGAGAGAGAGAGAGAGAGAGAGAGAGAGAGAGAGAGAGCTCTTTTGATCGTTAAAAAAATCGTGGAAGTGAGCACACACTAAAGTGAAATGTATACACAAACAGCAGCACCAACACAACTAATTCACACAACATACAGCAAATTCATATTCTCTCGAATATTTAATTTTTGTATACACGCACATTTTTAAAATATATATTTCCCCCTTTTATTATATATATATTTATTTTGGGGTCCACCTCTGGTGTAAATTGTGGGACCCATAGCCTCGGAGAAGTGGATAAAAAGGCTTCAAGGAAGAATATTTGGATTTCTTCCTGAAGCCATTTGAATATTCCACTTCCCCTACCACCCCATCTTTTAAACTATTTTTTTTTACCAATAGGAATATTTTATTACATAATATGGCACAGAAGATTTAAGAGATACATTGTTGATATAAAGGTGGCATATATATATATATATATATATATATATATATATATATATATATATATATAAACACAGTGGCCGTTTCCCACCAAGGGAGGGTGGCCCGAAAAAGAAAAGCTTTCATTCACCCAATCCCTGTCTTGCCAGAGGCTCACTTACACTACAGTTATAAAACTGCAACATTAACACCCCTCCTTCAGAGTGCAGACACTGTACTTCCCATCTCCAGGACTCAAGTCCGGCCTGCCGGTTTCCCTGAATCCCTTCATAAATGTTACCTTGCTTATACTCCAACAGAACGTCAAGTCCTAAAAACCATTTGTCTCCATTTACCCCTACCTAATACGCTCATGCACGCTTGCTGGAAGTCCAAGCCCTTCGCACGTAAAAACCTCATTTATCCCCTCCCTCCAACCTTTCCTAGGACGACTCCTACCTTGCCTTATCTCCACTACAGATTTACACTCTCTCGAAGTCATTCTATTTCGTTCCTTCCTCTTTACATGTTCAAATCTTCTCAATAATTCCTCCTCAGCCCTCTGGATAATAGTTTTTGTAATCCTGAACCTCCTCATAATCTCTAAACTACGGATTCTCTGTACTGTATTCACACCACACATTGCCCTCAGACATGTTATCTCCACTGCCTCCAGCCTTCTCCTTGTTGCAACATTCACTACCCCTGCCTCACACCCATACAAGACCATTGGTATAACTATACTCTCATATATAAACATATATATATATATATATATATATATATATATATATATATATATATATATATATATATATATATATATATAATGTCGTGCCGAATAG